>NW_027368007.1:0-53023 GCF_046119375.1 Phyllobates terribilis | reverse complement strand
ATGGCACATGTCCGGGGAAGCAAGTCCCATGGCCTTCCATTTTCTTCAGTTGCTCAAAAAATCATGGAGTATCACGAGGTATAGGATGAAAAGCTGAATGATATGGTACACGCCAAGCAGGTTAATGAGAGCACTCTCAAGAAAATGCAGTTTCTGCAAACTGGGGATGGATGGGAAAGAGTGGTTGTGAGCAAGGCAAAGGGTAAGGACAAGATGACTGAGACATGGTCCCTTGTGAAAAAATATGTGGAAAGTCCAGCAGATGAAGGATAGTCGAAGTATAGGAGACTGCGTGATGTTTAATAGACTGGTAAGGTAGATTGAAAAGTTGCAGGAAGTGGTCGAAGATTTGTCCACCAATGTCACATCCGACGGAGAATCAGGGACCGACTCACGTTCTTCCTCGCCGTTTATTGATCCAAAAACACCATCCCTACCATATTATCTCTATATGTTTTTTTCCTTTCTTGCTAAAACATGTGTGGTTTGATTGTTTTGTGTTATGCTTAAACTGTCTTTGATTATTTTGCTCGCGAACAAATGAATCGGCTAGCGTGCACTGGAAATTCAGTATGATTTGATGAACTACTTGACTGTTTATTCTAGTGAATGTTTCTTTCTCTTATAGTAATTGATACCCTGCTTTTTGATGATGTCAAAAGGGGGGAAATTATGAGGAGATAATTATTTTGAGGGGGAATGAAATACTTTAGTTCTATGCTGTAGTGATCTGAGGGGAAACGATTCCCTACCTAGATGAGACTCTTCCCTTTTGCTTATGTCGATAGTTTCATGTCTCAAAAGCTATAAGTGTTTGTCACCATCAAAAGTGGAAATTTGTTAGGATTCCTTGATTTTGATAGTGACAAACGCTTTCTAACAATTTTTACTCGAGTAAAGTTTCCTTTATAGGAAAGTTTCTGTATGTAAAAAGTTACCACTTCATGAACGAGTACATTAGAAAGGATAGAAACTAGAAGTTGTATATGGGACGGTCACAACTTATCTTGGAAAGGCGCGCGTAATACAAAAGTTGCATCAAAGTTGTTAGGAGTATCCAGGTTATTCAGCGGTTAGAGAAGATACAATCAGGGTTGTTAGGCGGTTAGAAACGATATCACAAAGTATCTTGGAGAAGGAGATATGACCAAATAGAATATCATTATGTGAAGATGCGACCAAACTATTGAATAATATATGGAGTATATTATCAATTAAATAATAAAAAAAGTAACTTCGTGAATCATCATCAGAGGAGATCAACGCAAAACATACATAAGGAAAAGAAGATCTTAGAAGAAGGTGTGCGTAGAAATGGGAATATTACATGAGAGTTAAGTTGAGAGTTGTACACATTGTAAGTTGAGTTCGGGCACAAGTGAGAAGAGAGATTATTATTGTAATCTGAGTTCTCTGTTTGTAATAAACGAGATATCAATAAAAATGTGTGATTCGAAATCCTTCTAGTTAAAACTAGAAGATAGTGGTTTTACTCGATTCTAGTTGGGATAGAGGTTTCCACTCTAAATCCAGTGTTCATCTCTTATTCACAAAGTACTCTGATGCACTGTTCAGGGAAGGAACACTCGCTTCCCTGGACGCATACGTCACAACGATCCAACACGGATCTTTTCATTTCCGAAGAGATCTCCTTCCACAGTGGTCCTTTTGGCCATGTTTTCTGATGCTTCTGATTCAGAATCCTTCTTAAACCGGGGGAGGAGGAGTTGTGATCTGAGTCGGAGTTTGAGGCTGTGGTTGAGTTACAAGTTGGACGATGGAGATGGAGTTAAAACTGGAATCAGAATCTAATGTTGATTGGAGAGTTTCTGGAGGAAAGAGATGAGTGATGTGTCTTTAGTAGAGGCCATCGATCACTTTTGAACGAGGATCTCGTGTTCCCAATTAAGGCTCGCCATTTCCTGAGCTTTCCATGCTTCTTCCCTAACCATCCGTTGAATTGAATAGGTTAGTTGTAAAACAAATTATGTTTTGGTGAGAAATTAATGAATAAACAGTAATAATCAGTTTATCGGAAATTTATCGTGACAATTTAACATCTCGTGAGATGTGGTGCGTGGTTCAAAATATCCTTGGTATTTTGGTGATAATGGAAATCCATCAAGGGTAAAATTGTCATTTCAACATTTTGGATGAAAAAGTTAACATATTGTGAGGATGAGTGACTTTTGGTAACAAACTAGTGAAATCTGGATTGTTTTAAATAAGAAAGAATTGTACAAATAACCTATTTCACTAGTTTTAGTTACACTTTATATCTTATTTTACTAGTTATACTCATTAACCCTCATTTAAATAGTTATTCACCTTTGTTTCTCTCTCCTTTCTGTCTCTCTCTTCTTTCTTGTACCTCTCTCTCACTCATGACTGTGTACCTCATCCACGCTCGATAGGCGACGCTGGTCAATCTCTCAATCGCTTCTCCTGTATCGATTGTCGTTGGCTAATTTCTCGTTTGTCTTCTTCGTTCATGGTTTTATCTCCTTCGTCCCCGTCCGTCCTTCTTCCTCCTTCGGTGTTTCCCTCTTCCTCCTTAGGTTCTATCTCCGGCATAGTTTTCTTGTTGCTCTGTTTCCCACCTATGTCGAGAGGTTAATCAATCCTTTCCTGTCTCATAACACTTTGATTAGTTGATTTTGTAGTTTTTGTTTAGATTTAAGGTGCTATTGTGTTTTCTAGGGTTGTTTATTTTGTTCACTTCAATCCAATATTTCAGTTAGCCAATTTCTTCAATTCAATCCAGTATTTGTTTGACTATGGGACTTCATTTAGTTGATTTTGATTAGATTATTTCATAATCAAATTCAATTGAATTATTAGTTAATTTGAGACTATTTCTTCATTTTGATTAGTTTATTTCAATTAGGTGAATTCGATTAGTTCATTTCGATTCAGTAAGACTTTGATTAGTTGATTTCTAGAGATTTTTACGGTGTTATTGTGTTATGTAGTGTTCTTTCCATTACTAAATTGATGCAATGACATGTTATTCCATGTTGAGAATTAAATTGTTGTGATGATAATGCTGAGATTTAAATTGACGTGTTGATAGTGTCAAATTTATGTGATGAACATCTGATGACAATTTAGTATCAATGTGTGTTGACACTTTTTAGTGTTATGTAGTGATGATGCTTTTATGTGATGACAATTTAGTATCGATGCATTTGCACTTTTTAGTTTTGATGATAGTTTAAGTGATGATGCTTTTATCTAATGAGAGTCTTGGTATCGATGTGTTGACACTTTTCAGTTATGATGTTAGTTTAAGTGATGCCGCTTTTATGTGATGACAGTTGACTATCAAGGTGTTGACACTTTTCGGTTTTGATTTTAGTTTATTCTATGTGATGACTCTTTCTATGTGGTGACACTTTATATTCATGTGTTGACAGTTTTATATATTGCTGACACTTCTTGATTATTTGATGACAGGATGGTTCGTGATTTTATCAAAGTTGGTAAATTATATGTGCCATAGGACTTGCATTACAATGGAAAGATCTACACTTATTATAGTACTGGAATTATCAATCATCTGAAGAAGCATCTCCCCATAGATGTTTACGAAGACCTAATATATGGACCGTTTAGTCCACATCAAGATGATTACCAGTTTAAACTTCTCTTCTATCTTAGTTCATCATATGTTGATTCATGAGATCCACACTCCGAAGAAAAATGAGATGTTGTTTGAGCTCAGTGGGAATCTAGCTCGGTTTTATTTAGTTGAGTATGTTGCAATTACATGTTTAAACTGTAAGGATTATCCCGAACTGTCCTCCCTTCAAAAGACATTAAAGCTAAACTTGGTTGGAATAATTGTACATTTTATGGCTGAGGCTGACTTGTCTGAGAAGAAGAGGTGGGACCACGTACTTGTAGAAGGTTTTTTGTTGTGCAAGGGAAAAAAAGTTATCATTGATCCATTGGTGTATTCTCTTTCAAGCGATAGTAAAGTGTTTGCTGAATATCCATAGGGAAGAATATATAACACTTGGCTAGTGAGTTTTCTTAGGCAGCTGAATAAAATGATCACCATAAACCAACTGATGGTACTCGTTATGGATACAATATATATGGTTGTGTATTTGCTTTGCAGGTAATTTTAATTTTCTGAATTTATTGTTGTTTAATGATCTGATTATTCTTTTGCATCTGATGACACTTCTATTTATTTTTTTGCAAGGTTTGAATTATTGAGACGTTCCCAAATTTTTCTAATGATTTGGGTGTAAAAGCCGATCCCAAAAAGTGTGTCCCATTCTGTGCATGTTGCTCAAGCTCAGGGACTTCTAAGCTGACCACCAAGATTAAAATCGAGGTTGTTGTCAAGCAACCAAGCTTTGTTTGTTCTTTTTATGTGATGACAAATAAAAGTTCTTAATTATATGGTTATGTGATGAAAAATTAAAGTTCTCAACTCTTTCTTAACTTTATGACACTTTTCTTATAAAATTTGAATTGTAAGTTCTTTTTTATGTGATGGAAACATTGTGTAAATACCTTTTACCCGATTGATGGTGACATGGTGAATCTGAAATTTGAAGATGAGGTTGATGATTTAGCCTTCGATGCTTATGTTCAATTGTTGAGAAATGGGAATGCTACCAGGATTTCGAATATCGCTACTAATAACAATCCTGAAGATACCGAGATGGATGACTTCATTGTTGTTGCAAAGCCCCCTCCCCCAAGACTATTGAGAAAGAGGAAGATTGTTGATAAGCCAAATGAGAAAGAGGAAGATTCCAAGCTGAAGAAGAGTTTGGATTTGAAAATTTCCAAGGGTGCCAATGAAATTGTTGTAGTCAATCAAGTCCCTTGTAATTTTATATTGATGTGATGACACTTATATTTCTTGTTATAACATACAATTTTACCATATGATATTTTAGATTTATTCGATGACACTTTATATTTACGTGATGGTAGTTTTTACTGATGTGTGAATTCTATATGATTACACTTCAATATGTGATTGTTGGATCGTATATCTTCCAAGTAGCGCTTCAGCTATAGAGAGCTTACGCGCTTAAGTGCATAAAGGAAGATTAAACAATAAAAGCTCAAGTGTCTTGAAAAGATTTCCGAAACGTCAGAACCTTGGACTTCTATCAAGTCCGGAATAAAACTCACTACTACTTCTTTATTGATTGACAAAGTTACACTTTATTAAAATGAAGAACAACACTCTCTAGCTCTGTTGTATTTTCTCTCACTTTCTCACTAAAGCGTAACTCTGAAACAACAAAGAAACTCTCTCAAGCACGAAGGCAGTAAGAACAAGTGAAATACTCTCAAGCTTAGTGAATACTATGCAATGTGGGATATCTCTAACATTCACTATTCATAATCTATATATAGAAGTACTTAACTAACTCAGTTCAGCACGACTCTATAGCTTATTCTCCAAGAAACACACCAAATCAGCAATCCGCGAGAATGTGCTGCTTTGCATCAACGATCTGTGCGCTTCATGTTTCTTCGTTTGATGATCCCTCTATCCACGTCAACAATGCGGGCAATTTGCGTTTCTCCATGCCAGCAATCCCCGGGTTTGTGGTTTCCTTTAGTTGGTGACTCTAACAACCAGCTTCCAGTTGTCCTTTCCCAACTCCAACTAAAGCTTACCGGTCTTCCTTCTATGGATAAACATTTAGCACACTTCATACAAGCCACTAGTAGCCTTCCACGTGTTTGATGTTGATCTCTAGATCGATTTTTCTTGCTCTACTTCTTTCGCTACATAGTGTAATCCTCTCGCTTCTCAGCGCGATCCTCTCGTTCCTTATTATTGTCTTCGCAAGACTCAACTTTCCTCGCTAGACTATAGCTCGACCTATAACTAGTTTAGCTTGATCTTTTGTCTTTAAGCTACACTTAAAACTTCTCGAGCATGACCTGTCAAGCTTAAAACACACAAAGATTATTAAACACATAGATTTGTCATTATGAACACAAGAGAAGCGGTTAATCTAGCTTATCCTTAACCAACAATTATGACACTTTTTCTATTTATGTGGGGACAATTTAACTTTATGTGATAACACTTTAGATTAATGTGATAATAGTTTTAAGAATATTTGATGAGAGTTTTAACTGTATGTGATATGTGAAGATATTCTTTATTGATGCGATGACATTTTTTTTATGTGCGGATAGCTTTAACTGTTTGTGATGATAGATTTAACTATACGTTATTTGATGACAGTAATAAGAATATGTGATTTAACTATATGTGATTTGATGATAGTCTGGATTGATGTGACTTTTTTTATGTGACAGTTTTACCTGTTAATGATAATTCAACTGTTGGTTGAACAAAAACAAATCGCCAATTCAAGCTGAACTAACCAAGAGAGGAGAGACCAAGAGAGGAGATGCTAGTGACATTGTTACCAAGTTCTGAGAGGCCAGTGAACACTATTTCTCATATTTGGGGGATGGTGAAATCCCCCAATAAAGTTGTTGATGCTATTACCTTGCCTACATTTAAAACTAATAAGAAGAATAGCACTCCCCCTGAGGAGTTGCCTCCAAGATGGGCCAAGTTTATAGCTGAAAATTTTGAAGCTCAACAAAAATTCTTGAAGAACCTGCAATCCAAAGTGAATGATAAATCAATGCTACTTGAACAACTTTCCAAGGATATGAAGGTTGTTTTAGCTCACTTGTGAGGTCGTGATGAATCCAGTGATGACAGAAATGATTAATGAGAACAAATTATTGGTCAATGCAATGACAATCAAGTAGCA
Organism: Phyllobates terribilis; assembly: GCF_046119375.1. Lineage (NCBI taxonomy): Eukaryota > Metazoa > Chordata > Amphibia > Anura > Dendrobatidae > Phyllobates > Phyllobates terribilis. The sequence goes on along the minus strand of NW_027368007.1, from coordinate 46,244 downwards.
AAACCCCTCCAAGACTCAAAGGTTGCTAAAGTGTAATTGTCTTATAGAGCCAAGTATTAAAGTGAAAGAAGATGAGCAAGGAAAGGATGTTGTTCTCCATGAAGCTGTAATTCCCAAGCAAAATCAAGGGTTCATAGTTGGACATTCAAATCCTCTCTCTGACACCAATTATTTTGATGATATTGATCCTTAAGACCCAAATTATATTGAACTTGTGTGTGCCAGAGTAGATCATGATCTATATGATGTTATAGAAGGTCTAACGGCTGATTGTTCTCAAATGAATAAACATGGGCATATTTTTATTGTTTGCTCCATTATCTTCCGCTTGTGACAAAAGATGAGGGAAAGAATGTTGTTGATTTGACCCAAGACAGAGAAAGAAAACATTGATGATGCCCATATTGTCAAAGAGAAAGAGAAGCAGAGGTCCGTCAAAGAGAAAGGAAAGGAAGTTTTCTCTATTACGAGGTTAAGGAGGTCGTCAAGAGAAAACAAGTGTTGTCAATTTGTTGATGGAATTCCATTTGTCAAAGACCATAAGGAATTCTTTCAATGGTACAATGAGATGTAAGTGACATTTAACTCCCTTTTTATTTCACTTTCCCGTAATAATTTTCCAATTTTTAATTCACTATGTTTTTGTTTAGTCATGAGAGTGCAACGATAATTGGAGGTGAAATAGGTCTTCACAAGCATGTCTTTGATATTCTTCTGCCACTCAGATCTTGGCTTAGAGAATAAGTAAGTGTTCTTACGACACTTTTTCTTTTGGCATTTGACGACAATATCATTGATATGATGAAGGTATTAACGTTGTGATGACACTTTAGTATTGAATGACAATTTTTTAGTATGTGATAACACTTTTTCGTATGTGAGGACACTTTAAATATTGTGATGAAACTTTTAATAATACAATCATGACATTATTTTATCATTTTTATAATATGGAAGTATTGGTAAAAAATGCACTTTTTTGGGCCTAATCCCAAATCTACCACCAACCTTTATATATTTACACACATATGCACAATTTTTTAACTTTTCTTTTAAATCCGGAAATATATTATAAACAAGTGGAAACTATGAAAAGTTGCGTATAGGGTTGCAGCAGACTCCCTGACACAGATCTGATATGACACTGACGTGGTGCACCGTGATTGGATGCAATGGGAAAAGGAAAAGAAAATACATTTGCTTAGCTTCGATTAAGGTGTTTTAATCACCCAGCCCAAAACACTAATCTTCCCGCCCAATTTACATTTTCCCGGCAAAAAAACCTTCACACTGCCTTTGATTGTTTTCAGGTGGTTACCGCACCGAAACGTGAGAGAGACACCTGTAACACTACATGGTGATCCAATATACAAGGCATGGCAGGATCTGTTGTAAAATTAAAAAAATGTTTCAATGGCTTACAGAGTTTAGTGAATAAGTATTAAAAAATGAAAATTGTGAATATACGTCTTCAAAGAAAGCAATAAATATATATTGTAATGTTTTGAAAAATATGTATACACCATCTACAACTAAAGTTGGAAAAAACCCCATATATTACTTGGTAGAGTTAACATTGCATAAGAAGTAAGATGGGTTGAGATCAATGTTGAGTTGGCGATATCTTATTGGCCCGGATCTCCCTCCCAAAAACGTCCAATCCGTTGCATTGCCTGCCAAAAAAACCTATCTACTTACCCTCCAAATAGAAAAGAACTAAAAAAATTTCATATATGTCATACTTTTTTACATGTGTGGCTATCTTCAACCTCTGCTTACCTTTTCATCCTGCTACGCTTTTTCATATATTTATATTTACTCTACTTTCATCCACTCAGCCCCAGGAATATTCCAGCATTTACATACCTCGTACATCCATTGAATTTCCATGTATCTGATCGTGTCACAAAGCTCACCAAGCTATATAATAATGGGTAAGAATGTGGGTTGAGGGAAATTTTTACTGCTTACCTTTATGCGAAAATAACATGTGCGATTAATTATATATGTAGTAGATTGTTGATTTCCGTGTTTGGAATTGAATCGGTCGTTTAATTTTGTACACAGGCGAGTGCCTGATTACAGCAGTAAGTGGCGGGAGTTGGGTTTTGAGAGGAGATGGGTGGGTATACCAAGGCAAGCAAGTTTCATCTGGGTTGTTGACTCCGGAATCTATTCTGTACATGGATCTGGTGAAGATTATACGAAGCAAGTTGAGGATGGAAGAGAATATCATACTTAAGTTAAGTTATTATCCCCTTGCTCTACCAGGAATCCCTCCCATCTATGTTGCTTGTGATGATGATTTGGAGGCATACAGGTTTAGCAATTAACGAGGGAAAGTCTTCCAAACACCTTTGTATTGTGAGGTAGAGAGTGTCGATGATGAGGTGAAACCCTTTGTAATAGCGAAAACAGAAGACATTGAAGTTTTGTCTAGCGCACCAGAGGTGGAAACGGAAACGCAGACAATGGCATGAGAGAAACAGGTTCATGACAGGAAACAAAAGTGTGAGAACAAGACCATTCCTATTGAAGTTGTATGTCTATTAACAGATGAAGAAAAGGAAGAGTCGGATGGAGCATGACCATTCCCTATTGGAAATTTCAAGCGGTGGATCAGAGTTAGATGTAGTTGATCTAAATGATGGCGAAGATGTCGATGGTGATCTCAGCGACTATTCATACTTATGGTGGGACAAATTTGTAGAAAAATCAAGTGCAAAGTCTGCAAGAGTGGCCTATGATGGTGCCGGGTCCAGCAGAGCTGTCATCGACCTGGTGGATGATTCATGCAACGATGTTGAGGATGACGAGGAAGAGTATAATCAGGATTTTTTCAAAGAATTGGATGAAGCTGAGTTGAGAGCGTTGAGGTCACACCATCCATATGTGGAAGCCAATGTAGTCCAAGACGATGGAGCGATGAGCGGTTCTGGAATAAGATTAGGAGCATTGTATGAAGATAAGGAGAGCTTGAAACATGCTATTGTAGAATATGCTGTGAACAACTGTTTTGAAACCCGTGTGAAGAGGTCTGAACCAACATGTCTGTTTGTTGGATGCAAGGTCAGAAGTTGCCTGTTCCGAATCAATGCGACAATTATATCAAAGACGAGCACGTTTAAGGTGAAGAAGTTTAAGGCAGAACATTCTTGTGGGCTGAAGTACACACACATTCCAGGCAAGAAGGCAACTATGTCATATGTTGCTAGTAAAATACTCCAACGGTATGGTAAAGTCAATTTTGTTTCCGTCATCATGCATTCAATTGATCCTTGAGTAACAGTTTTGTTGTTCAACTAGGTACAATCTCGGGAAGAAAATGTTGTCGGCAAAAGCTATACAAACCACTTTGAAGTCAGGAGGGATCGATGTCAGTTACATGAAAGCCTCTCGAGCAAGGTAGGTCACTGAAGCCATGGTCCGAGGCACTGCGGAGGAAAGTTTCATGTACATCCATTCATGATTAGAGATGCTTAAAGTGGTGAATCCTGGTTCGTACACAACAATTAAGACAGACTGTCATAACAGATTTGAGTCTTGCTTTTGGCCATTGGGATGTACCATCAGAGCCATCCCACAACTTAGAAAGGTCAGTACAAATATGATGCGGTAGGATCAGATAACAGTATGGTAGGATCATATCAGTACTAGGGTGAGATAGTAATGTTGGGATGGTAATGTATGCAAATATGAAAATATATTATATATGGTAGGATAGTTTCAGTACTAAGGTGGGATGGTAATGTTGGGATAGTAATGTTTGCAAATATTTAAACATATAAGTTATGGTAGGATAATTTCAGTACTATGGTGGGATGTTAATGTTGTGATAGTAATGTTTGAAATATAAGGTATAGAAGGATAATTTCAGTACTATGGTAGATTCATATTAGTACTATGGTAGGATCATATCAGTACTATTATGGGATAGTAATGTTTGCAAATACTTCAGGTTGTTTCTGTTGACGGTGCTCACTTGTCGGGGAAGTTCATTGGAGTTCTTCTTATGGCAGTTGCACAAGACCCAAACAATCATATTTATCCCATTGCGTTCTCAGTTGTGGGGTCCGAGAGCAAAGCATCATGGTCTTTCTTCTTCGAACATATGAAACTAAGCGGTGCAGTCCCCGATAGTGTGGAAACTATCGTCATATCGGATAGTCTCGCAAGCATAAGGAGTGCTATGAAGGTGCATTACAAGCTGGCAGGCCATGGTTATTGCGCATACCATTTGTACCATAATCTGAGGCCTTCGGGGAGTGGCCCAGGAGCTTTGCAGGATCAGTGGTTCAATGTTGCTAAGGCCTACACGGTAGAAGACTTTGAGAAGGAGATGGATATGTTGAAGTTGATGGCACCGCGCATGGCAGAAAGGGCCATGAGAGTACCTGTCGAATCTTAGTCAAGGGCACAGTGCCGTTACGAGAGGTTCAACATTATGACAACGAACAATTCAGAGTCTCTCAATGCTGTACTAAAAAACGAACATGCTTGGCCAATCATTCCATTGTTCAACACAATCTTGCAGACAATGTCAAGGTGGTTCGAAGACAGGAGGAGTAAACAAGGCACAGTGGATGATGAGCCAGCCAACAGAGTGGTTGTAACGCTGGACCAACGACGTATGCAATCATTGTCATTGAGGGCGACCAGGTTAAGCCAACATGTGGCAGAAGTGAAGGAAGGCTTCAAAACTTTCGAGGTGGACCTGTGACAGAGGAAATGCCAATGCGAGGTGTTACAGAAAGACAGAATTCCCTGCCGACATGCATTCGCAGCAGCCTCTGAACTGAATGTGCGGGTAGTCGATTTGCTTTCCTCCTACTATCTTAACAAGAATTTGACTGAAATGTACAAGGAAATTATCCGTGTTGTCCCTGAGTCCCGGTCCCAGTGGAATTTGCCAGCTCGAGTTCAATGCTCACATCCATTGTGGACTAGAGGTCCTGGAAGACCAAGGGTTAACAGATACAGAGCTGCTTGGGAGAGGAGGAAATGCACAAAGTGTAACAGATTTGGGCATCTTGCAAGGCAATGCTTCAGCAACCGCTCTTGAAACATTAGGGATCCATCTTTTGGTGTTATGTTCATTTTGAATTGTGGTTCATGACAGTATGCTTTTAGGTGCATTGTTGTTTTGATGTAAATTTTGCGTGTCAACACCATTCAATGTTGTTGACTGTGTATTGTATATGACATGATAATTTTAGGTCTATGGTGATATTAAGAGAAGGGTACATAATCATTTTTTGAACTCTGTTGTTATACGAAGCAAATTATATGTAATCCATAAAGTAGCGGGGAATGACTAGTACAAATTGACTTGGAGGTTACAATAAAAAGTGGTGGTGCTATGACGCAAAGGAATATGAGTTATCTTGGCTCGTCGTCGTCTTCAGGAACTATCGATCCTTCACACGTGACTCCCCGACCACGACATTGAACTAGTTGTTGTAGAACTTCGTCGCTTTTCGGACTTGTAATCTCTTTTGACAAGACGGAAGCTAAGTTATATTTGAAACTATTAAGAAACGAAATATATCACAATGTCACTAACATATATGAGATTCTTAGTGATATCATAGTATTTTACCATCGGTACACCATGGAACCCCCAGGTAGTTAAGATCGCCGTAAAACCTCGACGCAGAGTCAACGTTAAAAAAGAAGAACTTACTGGCCCACAGTTCATCAACGCGGTCGTCAAATCCCAAAGAAAAGGTTCGACTCCTTCCTTTTTACCCAAACGGATTTCTCCCGTGTCTCCAACCGAGATGTTGTACGTGCTCATCATCACTCCAACATCGACGTTGACGTTGAAGGCTTTACTCAAGCTGAAAAAAACATACAATATTTGCCATACCTGCGGGTGCAGCTGTGACGGCGGTAGTTTATAAGTTTGGATAAACGACATGACCAGCTCTGGGAAAGGTAACCGGAAACCTAGGTGAAATGGGTACATGTGTAGGGAGGCCCATCCTTGAACGATGGTGTCTGCGAACTGGTTGTTTGGAATCTGGATTTGCACTTGTGGGTGCAAGCCGGTTGTTTTTCGGATGCCCAACTCATCCTTATCGGTCAATATTGACCTCACCTTGATCGACATATTTTGTGGTGAAGATGAGATTCAATGGTGTAGTAGGCAATGGTAAACATGTGATGTAGCATGAGTGTTTTATAGAGGTGGATGCCTCTTCAAAATATAGACGTTACAAAAAAATAGAGTCGTTGGAATTTTAAAAAAGAGCCGTTGGATGTAAAAAATATAGCAGTACGGTTTCCAAGGTCGTTCCTCGGATTCTTGATGACCACAGTTTTAATCCTGCCATACGAACACAATGTATATTGTGACAAGTTGGCTTAGAGTGACTTGGACTCCATAATTCTGTAAAAGGGTATTAAAGTGAAAAGTTGGATTTTCATAAGCATAAACGAAGATTGTCCTTCTCATTCTTGACCGTCCATATTTATGTGCAGTTAAATCCACGATCTTAAAAACAGCAAAAGGGTCCAAATACACAATTCCATAAGCAGACAAACAACTGCTCTAAACAACTAAAATCTGAACATCTACTGGCCAGGCAACATTGACACCCAATTCCCTCCATACACGGCCTTTGCAATTTGCCGCCTATGGCCGTCTATGAACTTGTCAGCCACCGCATCAAGGTTCGCCATCTCATGAGCGAGTCATTCAATATGTTTGTGCAGTACCCTCCTCAGTCACCCCTGTTTAGTTTATGTGAGTTAGATACAAAGTTATTCAAGTGCATGAAAGGATACATAGAAGTCATGGTAGGATTCTTATGTTTGTTTGTTCTGCTTCAGACCCTTTACCCTATTGAAGCGTAGAGGCTTTCCACCCTGAACTACGTACTTCTCAGCAGTACCTGGATACGCGCTCAATATGAAGGGAACCCTGACCATGACTGGGTTAAGCTCTTCTCTTATATGTTCTTCTTTCATGAGGTCGTGGTTGCAGTCATACACATTTAACACCCATTCCTGCAGGTCTATTTCCAGTGCAACCCAGTGATTACTATTTACAAAATATGGGGCATACACATACTCTGTTTCATCCCATCTTGTTGCAACACCCTCTGGTAGCTCGCTCTGCAGTATTGTAACAAGTACTCCAAGGTTTTCCCACCATTAATCTTCCCCTCGTGGAAGTTCTTGATCTGATTGGACCAGAAATTGTCAACAACAACACAAGTGTGTGTCTTTGGAGGCCTTCTCTGTACAGAATCGCGTACGTACCACAAGACCTCATCAATTTCCTTCATGTACATCACAAATATATCTCAAAAGACATCACAAATATATAAGGAATGAAACATCACATCAGGTTAGAGGATACCACTTACCACTCTTGTCCACCAAGTGGAAGGCTCCAACAACCTTGCAAAATTTTTATGGTCCAGTTTGTATGTGCTCTCTAGCTGGAACAGGTGTATGGTGGTCCGAGAGGTAATAGGAGGTTGGCTGCCAATAAAAAGAGTACATTAGTAATTTAGAATGTTGTGATATATGATGAAACAAGAGAAGTCATCTGTGAATGGCCAGAGCACAAACCTATGATCTGGATACCAAGTAAGGAAGTCTGTCATTTCCTTGCATGATGTATTCTTTGTTAACTTCTTTAGCTTCTTCAAAAGATTGTCATCTTTTAATGGAGGCTTCACAGTTTTCTTTGCATTCCTTGGGGGGTTCTTCCTTTTCTCCACCTGCTTTGCCCCAACCTGGTGCACATCCTCTACATCATCACCCTTGTCATCCTTATTTGCAACATCCTCTGCAATCTTGTTCTCATCCTCCTTGGTCACCTCATCTCCACACGTCTTCTCGTCCTCCTTCGGCACATCATCTCCAACCTTGTTCTCATCCTCCTTGGGCACCTCATCTCCACCCTTGTTCTCATCCACCATTGTAGCCTTTGACTCGACAGCTCCCTCCTAGGTAGCCTGCGTTGCTTCCGCAGTTGGGCCATCACCCACATCATTTGTCTCTGGCCTCTCACTATCTCCTCCTTTGCCTTCATTCCCATCCGCTCCTCCTTCGCCTTGAATCCCATCCGCTCCTAGACTGCTGCATATGTCCTTCATTACGTCATTGACAACCTGAAATACCTGTTCCATAGTCTCTATACTACCAACTGGCCGGGCCACAATCTCCCCTACATCAACAACCACATTTTCCTGCATTTTACAGATACACTACTCAACAATATTGTGTATCCTGCCATACAGATTATATCATACCTCCAGGCAATGAATCACATATATATAATATAACTAAAACTTGTAATACATGTTCCACATTCTCTACTCTACCAACTGGTGGGGCCACATTCTCTACATGTTCCACATTCTCTACTCTACCAACTAGTGGGGCCACGATGTCCCCTAAGTCCACAAACACATTATCCTGCATTTATCAAATACACCTATTCATCAATTTTTTACATCCTGCCATGCATTTGATATAATACCTCCAACAAATGAATCACATATATCTTATATAACCAGGTCGATTTCACAATACACTATATAATATAACTTAATTGACAACATACCTCCATGATTGCATCCTTTTGCACCTCAATGTTGTTGCCATCCTCCTTGTTCTCACTCTCTTCGTTGTTCTCTGCCAAAGCCTCAGCAGTTTTATCTTCATTTACAACAGTTGACATGTCCACTACACCATCACCACCATTAGCACCACCATCCCCCTTGTCCTCATCACCACCATCATCTGCATCATCGCCATCATCTTCCTTTTCTTCTTCATCATCGTCCTCGCCTTCAACCTCTACTCCACTCTGTTTCTTCTTCTCTCCCTGCTCAGCCCCCCCATCATCATCTTCCACTCCTCTCTTAGCTTCATCAATCTTCACCCTTCTGCCCTTCATGGTAGCCTTATTTCTAGGAACATTCTTTGCCTTCTTCTTGGGGGCCTTCTTTGTCACCTTCTTTCCCACCTTCTTTCCTACCTTACCTGTTGGGGCACTCTTTTTACTTCCTTTCTTTAGCTCTTCCTGAACTGGATCATCAGCTCCCACATCAACAACATTTAAGTCAACATTATCCACCTCAATATTCTTCTTCACAACTCCCTCATTAACCTTGTCCTTCCGATCCTGTTTACTCAGACCCACATTAATGGCATTGTCCTTCCGATCCTGTTTACTCAGACCCACCTTCTTTCCTACCTTACCTGTTGGGGCACTCTTTTTACTTCCTTTCTTTGAGTTACCCTTCTGTCCTTTGGCTTTATCCCTTGCATTAATGGCATTGGCCACAATCTCGTCAAAATGTTGGTGTACATTTTCTTCTTCTTCAAACTCACACTCACACTCCTTCAGCAGCTTTTCCTCATCTTCAGACTCGGGGAATAGGATTGGCTTGACAACTGTGTGCTTCTCTCCAAATGACTCTCCTAAAACTCCATGCTCTGGGGCATCATTTGAATACCAGCGGATGCCACGAGGGAATCTATCTCCTTCAACACAGTGACAATATTGTCGCCCAACACCCTGAGCGACCTCCCAAACCCACACCTACAATCATATTTCATACAAAAAATATCAATAACTACATACAGTTCTTGTATAAAACACATCCTTCCATGATCTTTTCTAAATAATGTCATGAAGATGTATTTTTAGAGAATTTCTCTCGAATACATACCTGAAAAACCAGTGGCAGACCCTGGAGTGAATAGGGGGTTCTTCTCTCAGATGCCACTTGCTTAGCTATGTTGGATGTCTCCATCCTCCTCGAGAGGGATGTTGTGAGTGATTTGTGGAGCTCTAGGTAAGCAACCCTTCCCCATGGATACTCATAAAAGGTTTCTGTCCTCTCAAGCAGTTTTACATGGAAAGGGTTGAATAGCCTTTTCTTGTCACCCCCAAGCAGGATGCCCTCTACTATCAACAACATAGCCATCTGGAGCTTGTGAAAGTCATATGGCACATAATGGATAAATCTCTCAAACAATTCATTCACAGACATTGTAGATTTGTTGAAGAAATTAGTCATTGCAGTTTTCACTCCTCTCCAGGGCTGAACTCTTCCTTCCCCACAATTCAGACCAGTAATCAGGCTAAATTCTTTCATGGAGAACCTAGACTCTTTACCACACACATCATACCATGTCTCATACTTCCTACCACTATCTAGATGCTTCATCAGAATAGCATGTATTGTCTGGGAAGAGAATGACACTTGTTGAATCATTTCAAGCACTTTACCAAATGGCCCATCCTTCAACCATAGCCAATCTACATGACTCAGTTTCTGCCTAATTTCATAATAGTAAGGTGTTCTAGAACAAATATTGATCCTGCCATAAAAATCCTCACCAGTGTAGTACATATAGGGAATCTACATAACAAATTTGTTTTATAAATTTCATCAAAAAATGGACATGCAAATTTTAGGGCGTGTTGATAGGAATTAAGCACTATGACAGGATGAAGATTTGTGCTTACACCGCGTTTGAACAGTAAGGGCTGGATTTGACGTTTCGCGCTCTTCCCTTCGCCATCTTCACAGGGACCGACTCTGACTCTTCATCCTCGACCAAGGCGTCGTCTTCTGTCTTCCCTCTTTTTCGCTTTCCACCGGAGGCCTTAGAAACCTTACTGACTTTAACGGGAGCCGCTTCCGCCACCTCCGTCTGCGGCGACTCTTCCAAATCGGCGGCTAGTACTTCGTCGTCTTTGATTTCGTTAGACATGTCTTTCATCGTCTTAAGCTTAACCATTCTCACTCGAATTTGTGAAACACCCCTAACTTATTTCACTCAATCGGGTTGGAATCAGGTTGGAAGAAGGTGGGATTCCAGTACTGGGAGGAAATAGGGTTGGAAGAAGCCCTAAATTTGAGTTGCAAACGATGAAGATGAAGGAATGGCTGATGAAGATAATGAATTTTGGGAAGAATCCCTAACTTGGATTTCTACAGATGAAGAAATTGGCGCAACATGTCTCTCTGTTCAGCTTTTGCTTGTTTAAAAACAACGACTACAGATTTGAATTCAAAGATCTGGTAGTTAGTTACTAATTACATCAATTAGGGGGTTTAACACTCTACACCTACAACACTACACATATATCATATTTTAATATGATTTTTATTAAAATATTTTATGTTTTCTCTTTTTCTTTGTTAACAAAATAAAATGTGCATAGATTTGAAGATATATAAAGGTTGGTGGTAGATTGTTATTAGGCCCAAAAAAGTGCATTTTTATGTTAAACACCCTTTTTATATGTGCTAAACACTTTTTTTATGTGGTAACACTTTTTGTATGTGATGACATTTTTAGTATGTGATGACACTTCTAGTTGTGATTTCAGATTTAATAATATGATGACAATTTTAGTGATGACACTACTTTACTATATGATGACACTATTAGTATGTCATTACATTTTCTACTCCATGACAGTAAGAATTGTTTTGTAATGACAACTATTTCTCGCGATGACACTTTTTGTTACTGTGGTGACACTATTTTATTATGTGATTACAGCATATGCAAGAAGCTCTATTCTACACGCGTAAGAGAATCAAGAACGAGCCAGAAAAGTTCAAGAGCGTTGTCGTTGTAGACAGGATGTGGTACAAGTATTTTAATGAAACAATGATAGAAAAGTACGTGAATGGCGAGGAATGTATCCCGGATACCTTCAATGACTATTTTGCTGGCACAAGTCCTGAGTTTTTTGGGAGGTCGTGGTATCACGATGTGTTGGTTTGAGCTATAGTGTGTAACTAGCTAGCTCAAATATTCCGCTTGTTTTGATGATGATAAACATAAGTATCTTATGTCCATTGTGTGTGATAAGCTTTCCAGATATAGATCGAGGAGTTATAAGAGTAGCTTTGACACAAGCGGACTAGCTTAGTACATGAGGAGACTAGCTTGAGGTCTAGCGGAGAAAGCTGAATCTCGCCAAGGTAGAATAAGTGATGAAGTAAAGAATAAAGTGTTGAAAAGAAGAGATAGAAGATGGAAGGACTAGGTTTAAGTGAAAGGGTCGCTGTTACGCTAGTAGATCGTGCTTCTATGTGAAGAGAGAAGATACAAGCAATGGTGAAGAAAGCGAGAGTCTAGACGAGGAATCCTGCAGGAGCTCATAGAGGATTTGGTCAAGTGAAGGGAAGACATAGAAGATAAGGATAGGAAAAATGGAAACAACTGGAGTTTTTTAGGATTTCTACCTATGGATAGTGATGAACGGGGATTGTCAATCTTGACAAATCAGGGATCCGCTAAGGATGTGGAGCGGATTGCCAATGTGGACAAATTTGTTACTCAAGAGAAGAAGCACAAAGCGCATATGGCCATTGATGCATTCTAGGAGTGAATTGATCACACAGATCGTTGAGGTGGACTTCTTCATGCCATTAGATATAGATTCGCTAGACTTGGGCGTTAATTTAGGAATTCTATATATATGTGCATTAGGTGATGTTAGGCACACGAGTGCATGAGCATAGGATCTGAGAGAGATTTAAAGAGAAAGATAGAGAGTTTTAGAGGGAAAGCTAGAAAGATTAGGAAACTTCACTTGCTCAAAGAGGAGCAAAGTGAATCAGATAAACATGAGAGCTACAAGAAAGCTACTCAGTGTTGAGTCCACTGTGAAATGAGATAGTGCCTAAATAACTTAGAGCTTGAGAGAGATATTGCTTGTATTGTACAGAACGAAATTGTATTGAGAGGGAGAGTACTTAGATAATACTAGCTCTAGTGTGTAATTTCTCTTGATTAATATAATCTTAGTGGTGAGTTTTTATCCCGAACTTATTAGAACTTTAGGGTTTTCCCCTTGGAAAAATCCTTGCATTGAGCTGAACTTTCTAACTCATATTTAAGTTCAACATTGTAGTAATCTCCCCTTCCGCAAATCTAACACATTAGCTTACTAGCCTATTGTGTTTAACTTGGAGATTAGACTAGCTTACTTGTGTTTTCATTATATACATCTTTAAAACACTTAAGGTAGCCAATCAAAAGACTAACTCATCGATCCTACTCGATCCTACATGATGTGACAACTATTTATTTACCATATCTGTTTGAAAAGAACACTACGCACTTTTTTTGCTTAGATTTTAATTGGTTTGCTCCAGAGTAACAGTGATGGATTGTTTCATTTGGTAGTATTCTGATGATGAACTTGTAGAATTACTCTAATCCACTTGTAAATTTCTTCCAGTTTTGATGAAAAAACCGGCAGATTTGATCATCATTGAAGTTTCATGAAGAATTTACCATCTTCAGAGATGCTAGTTTACAACAAGATGTTAATGGGTAAATTTACATTTCCTACATGTATTAAATTTAACACAACATAAAGTTACTAACTTCACTTTCTTTTATATTTTTCAGTAATAATTGTGTCATTTTTACAATCAAGTACATCGAACACGTTGTATTCGGCCGAAGTATGAAGGATTTAGACGAATATCATTAGAAAGCACATAGAGAAAAGTTTATCGTTGGTGTGTCCAAAGAAGATTGGGTGTGGGACCTTTTACCCACAAAGTAGATGTAATTTAATTTTATTATATGACACTTTATAGTTTTAATTGTAATGAATGTTTCTAGACTATGTACCCTAAAAAAGTGTTGATAAAAATTCTTTGATGACACTAATTGTAGTCAAGACATTGCGATGACATTGTAGGTGATGATAGTATCGTGGTGTCACTGTGTGCTGACAATTTTCTTGTTTGAAATTATATGTGATGTGACTATTGATCAATACGCTATCTTTTTGGTCACACTGTGATGACACTTCTTAACTGATGTCATCAATGCAGGTCTTCACGAACAACCTTGAAGAACAAAGTAAACCTAATGACAAGGATGTGAGATTATTGGAGAAAATATTTTTTGTTGTAAGGTGTTATGATGCTTGATGATACAGAGAAGAAAGAGCCCCCTAAGAAGAAGTCAATGAAGAATTGTAAATCTACTGGTAGTGATTGTATACATAAGTTTAATTTAGGAATATATGGGTTTTCGTTGTGATGATAGTTTAGTTGATGACAGTTTTTGTTATGATGACAGGTTATGTGATTACATCTTATTTGATGACAACTTCTTTTGTGATGACATTTTACTTGATGACAGTTTTGTTGTGATGACAGTTTATGTGATGACAATTCTTTTGTGTTTGTAGTTTCTTTATGATGAAAGATTCTTTTTTATTAGAGTTAAATAGCAGTTTTGATGACACTTGATTTTTTTTACAACTTAATAGCCTTGACGACACTCAAATAGATAAAACTATAATCAGTTGATTGATGACATCTGTCAGTTCATATACACACTCAGAGAGTATTTTTGGTCAAAATGAAAACAATATGTAGTAACATCATTTTGATGACAATTTGTAGTAACATCTTTCTATATTTGATACCACTCAAAAAACATATATGATGACAACTAAACATATTACTATTATCTTTCCTCTAGTGACAAACCCACTTTGATGACATTGTTTGATGACATATTACTCTAATCCACTTGCAACATAGTGTTCTTACTACTTGATGGTCTGAACTTGCATGATGTCTTATTGTGTCCCGTATTTCCACATTCCCCACATTTGATGGGCTTCCTTTTCTTCCTGATGACACGTCTTCTAATCTCCATTTCAGAAAGAAATCTTCTCTTCTTTGGCCTCCCGGTTTGTCTCGTCACGAATGGTAGATAACAAGCTATACTCGTGATATCTTTGGGGACAACCCATTGTGACCGCATAGGCACCGGAAATACCTGGTATGACATTGTCCAACTAGAATATAGATAATACAAACCTACAAAATCAGTAATATTACCCTTAACCTTTTGTATCACAACAATTGCTTGTGTACACGGTATGTGATCCAAATAAAATACTTTGAAGTTGCAAGTCTTTCATGATAGATTCACTACACCGGTAAACTTTCCTCTAACAACCTCACTTTGCACTTTATTCAACATCTTTACTTCGTATCTCGCAGACTCTTTATACCTTTCCTCCACCTCTTTCTGTACATGAGGAGGCAATCGATTTGTGCTATTTTAATAAGTTTTCAGCATTTATAAAACCACATCGATAGAAAATCTCTTATGTAATCCGAAAGAGCCACAAGTTGGTACGATTGAGCTTCTTTCAATACGAGTTTATACTTTATGAGTTGTTTGTTGTCGTAATGTTGTATCTTTCACATGCATTCACAATCATTACTAAAGTATTAAAGTTAATTAATGACGATTTTTAATTTTTGTACAATGAATAACAGTGTGATAGACAATGTAATAGACTCTAATGATATTTTTTACAATATATTAGGTGTCATCACACTATAGTACAATCTGAAGACACTTTTTATATGGTACAAAGTGTCATTAGTACAAATAAAGTGTCATCAACAATACAATATGTCTTGTTGACACTTATTATATACTGTCTAAGGTGTCATCACTATTACAGTATAAGGTGATGACACTATCTAAGTTGATGACACTTTTATATACTGCCTTCAATTATTTACTGTATAAGGTGTCATCGATATAAGTAAAAGTATCATCAACCTTATTTATATAAGTTGATGACACTATATAAGGTGTCATGAATAGACGAAGATCATCACCTGAACAATATGAACGTGCCCACTTCTCTAGCTTTGCTCATATAAGGTAATCCGTCATATTTGAATTCATTTAAGAAATTTTGTCAAAGTAGTGTTGATACTCTGTCTTGGTATAGCTTTTAGATGCTTGTGTGAACAAGTGGTGTATACCTTTGTTCTTGAATAAAGTTTTCAAATTCTCTTTAAGTTGTACACCTTCACAAGGCTGGTTTCAATGCTATTATGTCTATCCGATACAAGCAGTAAAATTGGTTGTACATGGGAATTGGTATGACAATATGGAGTTGCTCAAAAAACCATGTCCATGAATTATCATTTTCTAATCAACGATAGCAAAAGCTAGAGGATATATTTGAGTGTTGGCATCCTGTGTTGTAGCTATCATTATGTTTCATTTATACTTCCCATGATGATGTGTGCCATCCACCATGATGACCTTAGAAAAAAAGATTAGTGATGATAATAAACTTGCTGACAATATATGCGTTAATCAAAGAAGTTTGATGAGAGATGTAGAGTATTATACCTTTCTCAAGTAATTGAAATCTATAACACAAGCTCCGATTGAAACAAACACATACTTGAAATGATCTTCATTTTTAATCTCAAAACTCGTATAGGTACATGGGATTACTTTTCCAAAATGAATAAATATGATGATAGAAGCCTATTATTTTAACACATGATGCATACGTGTACACAAAAGAATGATGATTGTCAATTAGAGTAATAATAATATATTATAATGTCATCAACTATGATGACGATATCAGCTATGATGACAGATTTTTTTATTGTCATCACAATCAATATCCAGTGTCATCAAAGAGTTTGGTGACACTTAAGTTTATGAATCATACCTTGTTTGTATTTGTTCTTCAATAGCTCTATATGTAGGCTGACAATGGTTTGCACATCGTATGTGAAATGAGCATGTATGAATGTCATTATATTATCTGAAAGAATTCAGTGTCTTTCACTTTTGCACCCCAAAAATTCCAATTGCAACTTTCATCAACACATTTTAACTTATACATATATTTTATTGATTTACTTACTCTATACCCAAAGTTTTCTCTTAGGGCCACATTTTGCATTGTATTCTTAATTTCATCATTGCTATTGAACAACTTCTACAAATGCAAAAAAATCTATTTCACTTGATTGACCTTTTCAGAGCGTCATCATGGTCGTCATCAACACTATCATCATGTTGCAGAATAGTGTCATCATGCTACAGAATAGTGTCATCATATTGCCTATAGCTCTATCATCGTTTTCATCCACTGTCATCATTTTCCTAGATGCAATGCTACTAATATTTACAGCAGTTGTCTTCCTTTTCTGGGGTTGAATGACTTCCATAGAATTACCTAATGATACATATAACGGTAAGGACCATGATACTTCAGGACTGTCATTTATAGCTACAAAATCGTTATCCTCAGTTGTATATGGACTTTTTTTTGTTAAAATGTAAATAATATAAATGGTATGTCCCAAAAAGGGAATTCAAATCACAGACAGTCCAAGAGCACACATGGCAGAACACACAGGCTATCCATAATGTGCTAAATAATCAACAGAACTAGTATCCAAGTGCCGAGATAACCATAGTCATAGGAAACATGTCATAAAGAAGTCTAAAAACATGAATGCTAATCTGTCTAACAATGACCTCAACCGGAATCCAGTTGTGCTAAAAAACAAGCGCATTCCGCGCCTGCCAAACCAAGTAAACCGTCGCCGAGATCGCAAAAGTCTGAGCCCTAGCGAGAACTCCTCCACCATGTGCATGTGCGCGCAGCCAGACCATAGTACTACCGATAGAAGTGCAAGAGTGAGGGATGCAAAACCTGGTACAAATCGCCTGCCAGACGCTCAGAACGACCGAACACTCAAAGAAGAGGTGTGAATGAGACTCGTCTGCCGACTCACATAGACGACAGCACGGATCAACAGCAAGAAAGGACAATCTGTCATAGGTAGATAACCAACCTAGCACAACCAACCACAAAATGAACGAATGTCTAGGAGTGTTGTGCTTGGGCCAGACCACAGCGTTTCAAGCCACACTCGGTGTCCTATCTTGGAGCGCATCATACGCAGCCGAGACACTAAACCCGTCAGCAGTACACCAACTATAAAGAGTCTCCTCAACTCCCAACTCTCTATTAGCCATCTGAACAACTCTATCTCTAGCAGCCAGAATCCCCTTGATCATAGAGGAACCCCGACGATGAGCCACCCAAGTACTAGGGCTATCAACACGCAGGTATTTGTGGTGAATCCAACGAACCCAAAGACTCTCCCGCCCCTCAGAAATATGATAATAATGCTTCAGGAGGAAGTAGCTGTTCCAGACAGCCAAATCACGCAAGCCCAGACCTCCCTCCTGTCTCGGACAGCAGATACTACTCCATCTAACTCGTGGCCAACGCCACAGAAAGTTCCTGCAAAGGGTGATCAGAGCAGAAAGAACTCCTGCAGGCACATGAAGAATAGACAGCCAGAAACCCTCAACACCCTGAATCACAGAAGCCAGAAGCTCACGACGACCAACAAAGGACAAACTCCTCCTCGCCCAAGCACTAAGATACCCACTGATCCTATCCAGAAACGGCTTATAGTCCATAACCCGAAGGTTGTGCGGACTGATCGGGATCCCAAGGTACCTAAAAGGAAAAGTACCCTCTCGAAAACCCGTAATAGCACGTAAAGTACCCACTTCATCATCAGGTACCGAAGCCAAAAACATAGAGGACTTAGCCGCACTGACACGTAAGCCAGACATATCCCCAAACTTCCGAAGACAGTCACTGAGGATGGAAACAGAAGGAACATCCCCCCGACAGAACAAAACGACATCATCAGCAAAGATCAAATGAGTGAGCTCAATATCTGCGCAGTGCTGATGGTAGCTAAACTCTGGAACAGCAGTATCCATGCGCATCAATCTACTGAACATCTCCATACACAACACAAACAACAGAGGAGAGAGAGGATCACCCTGCCGTAATCCTCGTCGACCAGGGAAAAAACCATGAATCCCACGGTTGACCTTGATCGAATAAGAAGCAGTAGTGACACACTCCATAACCCATGAACAAAACCGAGCAGGCAAACCCAGATGACGCAAAGTGAACCGAAGGAAATCCCAAGACACAGTATCATATGCCTTAGCAATGTCTACATTCAGGAAACACCGTCTGGTATCCCTGGTGACTGAGTATCTCCTCAGTAGTTCTTGGATGAGAAAAATATTCTCACTCATCAGCCGCCCCTCCACAAAAGCGCTTTGGCCGGGTCAATGAGAGTACCAAGAACTCTGGCAAGCTGAGCAGTCATGATCTTCGAGATCAGCTTGTAGACAACATTGCAGCACGCAATCGGTCTGTAGTGCTCAACTCTGGATGGGGAATCCACCTTCGGAACAAGAGAAATAACAGTGTGGTTGAGATGTTTCATAAGTCGCCCACTGACAAAGAACTCCTTCATAGCTGCACACACATCAGGCCCAGTAATCTCCCACGAGGCCTTGAAAAACCTCGCATTAAACCCATCAGGGCCCGGAGCCTTCTCATCACCAATAGACCAAAGAGCAGCTCTAATCTCATCAACTGAGACCTCAACACCCAAGGAATCACTCGCTTCAACAGACAGCCGAGGACCAAGAACAAACACAGACGGAGCAGGCAACTGAACTGGCACAGCAGTCCCAAACAACCCCTGATAAAAAGCAAGGAACTCAACCACAACAGCAGAAATAGTAGTAGTAGGCATACCAGTCCTGTCAATCACTGAAGCAATGTAGCTTTTCCGAGCATTAGCCTTCATCGGGCTATGAAAGTACCTCGTACACTGATCACTCAAAACAACATATCTGGCTTTCGCCTGCTGCCCAAGAAAACTAGCTTCAGCGGCAGAGAGCCGAGTAGCAGCCGCACGTGCATCAGATGCAGCCTGAATCAATTCCGGAACATCCGGACCCTGTTTGAGATCCTCTAAAGCAACATCAAATGCAGAGATAGCCGCAGCAGCACGAGAGGGGATGTGACTAAACTCAGCCTTATTCAGGCACTTCAGAGGGTACTTCAAGCTCTTGAGGAGTTTGGCAAGTCTGAACTGGCACGTGCCCTAAGGAGGAGACACCCAACCATTCGAGACCACCTCAATAAACCGCGGATGATCATCCCACATGCTAAAGAACTTGAAGTACATACGCCCACAATACTCAGGTCGCTTGAGAGTAACAACACAAGGCTTGTGATCCGAAAGGATACCAACATCTGGGTACTCAACCCTAACATAATGCTCAGCAGAAAACCAACCAGGATGAACTAAAACTCTGTCAAGCTTGCTCCAGACAGTCCCATTGGTCCAGGTATAGAGTGAAGTACTAGACGTAGGAGCATCTGTCAGACCATGTCGCCTACAGGCATCAATCATATCTCTACACTCAGGCATACGAACAACCTCACCATGAAATCGCTCGTTCGCATTCATGACACAGTTGAAATCCCCCATAAGCAGCCAGGGAACATCATGTGCCACAAACAGCTGATCAACATAACCCTATAGTGGCCACCTGGCAATAACAGAATGAAGACCATACACAAAGCAAATACCATATCGAACACCAAAAGTCTTGCAAGTAACAAGACACCAATATGCTGCGTAGACATAGTCAGAATCTCCAAATCAACATAGCTGGGATCCCAGACAACAAGAATACGACCGCGCTGGTCTAGGTGAAAATTCGTAGTGAACTCCCAACCAGGAACCATACACCTAACAAGAGCAGTAATGTCACCTCTACCATACTTAGTCTCAAAAAGACCACATACCTTAGCAAAGAACTTGCGAATCACCTCCTTCACACCATTTTGTTTCTGGGCTTGGCCAAGCCCTCGCACATTCCAAGCTAAGGCATTCATCGGGAAACCTCCTGTCGGACGCTGCTAGGACGTCTAAGATTCCTCTTCCCGTTGCCGACAGACGTAGTAGAATTCATATCAACATCTAACAACCTCGACTCTCTCAAATCCATAGAATCCACCTTATGAGGACTAGAAGGTGGTGGGATGTCTGCAGATTGCTCAACTTCCAAGTCCGTAGGTGTCGCTGTGTCATTGACGGACTCAAGCCTACGGCTCTCCTCCCCTGATACAGACGGTCCACACGCCTCCTTAGCAGTCACATCCCCCAACCGAAGGTCCTCCCCAGGTGCCAACTCATCAACCGATACCTGAACATCAACAACAGCAATAGTCTGGCCCTCAACAGTAGGGACCAAATCACCATCAACCTGAATCATACCTTGTGGCAGCTCAGGCTGGACCACAGTCCCCACATCCTCAGACTGAACCCCAGCCGGGTCACTAGGAGAACTCTCGGTCTGATCACGAACCTGACTCCTCTCAGGCATAACATCAACACTCGCAGAAGGATCGGTAGTCTCAGAAGGGTGAACCGGTGCCGGAGTAGAAACAGGAGCCTTTAGAGCAGCCAAAGTAGCTGCCTTCGGACCTTGTGTGTTTCGCTTGCCCTTCATACCAACATCATCTCGCTTCTCCTTAAACTGACATAGCTCATCTGAGTGACCAAAATGAAAACAGCCCTTGCAATACTTAGGCTCGTTTTCAATCAAGAAAGTAGCATCTATGGATTCTCCATCATCAAAATCCAAGGTCACACCTCTAGAAATAGGAGAAGCAAAATTTACCTCAACAAGAACTCGAGCATAAGACCCCCGCAGCATGTTGTACGTGAAAGTATTAACAAACAAAGGCTTCCCCACATGCGAAGCAATCCGACTAAGAATATCACTCGTCCAAAAGTTCTTTGGTAAACCAAAGATCCGAACCCACAAAGGAATAGTAGCAATATGACGTCGATTAAACGTGAACTTGTCCGGAATCATCTTTAAGATGATAGGCCTGCCAAATATGAAATACGGTCCCCCAAGAAGCACGTTATCTCTATCCATCTCAGACTCAAACGAGAAGATCAACCAACCTTCCTCAACCTTGTACTTGGCCTTAACACCCCAGCTACGCATCAATCCAAGCAACATCTGATGACCAGGATTATAACCAACATACTGACCAAGTAAAGACCATCCTCAGACTCTCTCGATAGGCAAACCATCAGACACACAAATAGCAACACGATCCGAAGTAGGAGGAACAAACGAAAGCATACCTCCCAACCCAGAATTCATGAAAATCTTCTTCGACTTCTGCGCCCAAGCGTTCGGGGATCAGGGTACAAGAGCAGTCAAGGTGGCATTCGTGACATCCCCCGAAACCCTACCTAGCGAAGGTTCAGCAGAAACGGTATGAACGCCCACAGCCACACCAGTAGCAGCCGGCAATGGAGGAGTACTTGCCCCCGGAACAAACGCCGGAGGAGGATTTCCCGGTGGGATCGTTACTCCCAAAAGCTGACCCACTGTTAGCGTACCGACACACCTAGAATGTATGGTTTCCAGGCACGCATGAGATGGGGATGAAGATTCTGGCGAAGACGTATTTTCCCTAGCAATCATCGAACTAACAGGACCGGCCGTATTAGGCAACTGCAGGAAATTAGCGTTATACGTGTCATGGTCAGAGAGGTCATCCGCAGCGCGAGCCAAATCATAGTCCGTCTGCGCCTCAGTTTCAACCGCACCCCTATCTTCCGACGACAACGCTGCAATAGGAGAAGTTGTAGGTGAACTGCGTACCAAAGGTACCACCTTTGATGTCGGAAACGCCTTAGGACCCGACGTCGAACCCGTAGAATATGATTGATGCCTCTTCCGTTTGTTTTTGTCCATATTTTGTGGAATACACGCAATTAATTCCGCGGCCAAATACAAACCCTAAAAACCGAACCACCGAGAATGTGCTGCGATCGACGTGCTAGTGTCTCCCTCCCGGTACAACGCTGCTCGTGAGGATACAACCGTACTTTTGACACCAATATCGTGAGGAGACAGGCGGAGAAGGGTCGATGAACTGGGACACACCGACCGGAAAGCAATACGAACCCCGAACCAGGACAATGGCGACACCAGCGTGTAGGCAAGCGGCGCTCGAGAGGGTACGCACTACAGATGGTCGCGCAGCTTTGAGAGGAGGCAGCCGGTGCGCTGAACAGAGGAGAAACGTTGGTGAAACCCTAGCAGCCGCCTGTCTTCGGCCAAACCCTAGAGAGCGTTAGGGGGAAAAACATTAGAATCAATCTTGAATTTGTTTACACTTTACATCTTCCGATCTTCTAGCTCCAAACCGTCATCAAATACAAATGTCTTTGCTTTCATGTTTTCATGTTTTCATGTTTTCATGATAAGAATCATTGTCGTCTTTTAACTTCCACACAGCTCCATAGAAAACAGTTAATATCTTCATCTGTCACAATAAGTAAAACAACAAATAAGTGCTATCAATATATTTTTATGACACCTGTAATTGTGGATGACAGTATATTAGTTTGTCATTGTCGGCCACAACCTTTTGCTTGTAAAACTATAAACCCCACACAAACCTTGCTTCCGCACACCATCGTTATGCTTCCCGTCTCTAATAAAATGTAGTACTAGTGACTCACTAAACCCTAACGCCGATGACGTGCAATCGACTCCTTCCTTTTATGCGCGCCATTGTTGTATCTTGTCTACTTGTACTGTTCGTTGTGTATTTGAAGATGGATTAATAGATTAGATCTGGTTCGGGTTGTGCGCAACCCCAAATTACTATTTTTATCAATTGGTAGGGCTCTCAATTCTTTTATTTTATCGTTCAATGCTAACCAATTATAAACTGAGTTATGCTCCTAGACTCACTGTTCCTGCTTTTTGGAAATTGGCCACCTGTAGTCGAAGTTATATATCTTATTGATGCAAAGCTTGTGTGATTTAGTAAAGTGGATGTTTGGATGAATTATGGTTTTCAGTATCTTGCCCATTCAGCTAAATTTTATATTAAATTCAGTAATTAAGTTCTTCTATTATCTGATATTTATTCTAACTTGTAACTTTAAAATTCGTTGCTTATAGTAGTACTAACTACTAAATATGAGTCAAATGGCTAACCTTTCATATATATGTGAAGTTCATCGATTTTGTTAGTTTTAGTTGGTTAATGTACTGTAAATTTATTTTAATTTAAATAAATCTCTTGTAGAAGGATAAGCGTCATGTATTACTATATACAAGAGTTGGACATCAGAAATTGATAATTGGGGTGATTGACAATGTATTTGTGTACCAAAATTGGCATTTGAGTTGGTTGTGAAAAGAGTTTGAGCTATCTCACAAACAGATAGTTGAAATTGTCCACCTCAGTAAGTTACAAGTATTATTTCAAACATTTATTATGTATATTGTTTATCTATGATGCTTCAAATCCCTTAAGTATGCTTTGTTCCACAATTATATACATTTATATAATGAATTTTGGATGGTGAACTCGATATGCATTTTGACATGTACTTGTTGACTTTTGTAATGCTTTACTAGAAAGAATTTGATGAAGTTGATGCATCATGGAAGGCACTGACAAGAGAATATTCATTCTTGGTGTTTTTCTTTAGGTGGTGTTCTTGACTTTACCAATCTCATTTATATTTTCTTGTAAATACTAGTTGAATGAATACGTCCCTCGCATGAAATGGGAAACAAAGTCCAAGAAGAGAGGAAATTGATAAGATAAAGGAGAATTTTTATGTCTATACTCAGACCTCACATGTGTTTGTTTTACACTCTACCTTAGGCATATATATCCGAGTTGTCATTTTATGGAATAGGTATATTACTTTCTAAATAAGTCATTTAAAGAAAACTTCTTTTGGATTCACTTTTACCTTTTGTTTCTCTCTATGTAGCCTAGAAGTGAGAATGGACCATTTTTTCATTCATAGTTTATGTGCAAAGATAGGTTTCAGAGTAAGATAGAAATGAGCCCTAAAAGGGAAATTGGATTGTCAATTTAGAACGTGGCACATAACATAAGATGTAAATGCTTTTGTTGATAAAAATGTCCAAGTAAACTTATCAACTTTGGAATCTACCTCTAGAGTGCTACCATCTGCCACTGTGACCTTGATTGGATGCAACATAGAACTAACTTCACAGCCCAGTATAGAAGCCATTCTCTTATCAATAAAATTGTGAGTGCTACCACTATCAATCAAGATAAACAAACATTTCCTGCCAAACATACCTCGAACTCTCATGGTTCTGTACCCTGTAACACCAACCATAGCATTGATTGAGATCTCAACCTTGTCAGCCTCAGATTTCTCCTCAATCTCAGAGTCTTGACAATCAACTTCTTCCTCAGTATCCACCAAGAAAAGCTAAGTTTTCTTGTGTTTCAAATAGTGACATGGAGTGTATTTTTCATCACAAAAATAAAAAAGACCTTTTGATCTTATGCCATTGATCTCTTCCTGAGATAAGAATTTCCTACCAGTGCCATCCAATGGATTTTCAACAGACTTATCAAGCACCGGGTTATATTTTCTAGCAGCCATAAAATGTCGAGCAAGAGGTGTACCTGAGCCAGTAACTGGTCCCTTAGGAAAGGTAGAAGGAAACTTCCTAGGATGAGCAGTCACGTACAGTTTAGCTAGCAAGAAAGAGTGTCTGATAGATTTAGGTTGAAACATTCTGATGTGCATTTGAGTATCAGTTCTAGGGCCAGCTAAATACACACTGAGTAAATAATCTTCTGGTAGTTTAATTCGAGCACGGATTGCCTCAAATTGCTCATGATAAGGCATAACCCCTCAGTTTCCTGTAGATTTTTCAATTCCGCCATTGAATCATCAATGATGGCTCCAAATCGTTCTAGAATAAGCGATCTATACTCAGGCCAAGAACTAGGAAATTTTCCTTCATCATTAATGACAGACTGATGCAAAATAGCTGCACTATCATCCAAATGTACAGAAACAAGCTGAATTTTTAGATCCTCTGGTGTTTTATCGATTAAAAAGAATTGCTCACAACGAAATAGCCATTCTTTGACTTTATCCCCGGAAAATTTAGGAAAATCAAGGCGAGAAAGACAAGTAAGGCCAGAATATCCACCTTTGTTAGAAGATTCAGAAACAATTATCGGATTCAGAGCAAAAGCAGGATGATTAGAAGATGATGATCTATGATCGACCTGCAACAATCAAATAGCCTCAAACATCTCTGTCGATTCTTGTTGGCGCACAAGAGCTAAACGCTCCATCTCTTCTTTCCGATCTTGAGTTAATTGCTCCAGACGAGAATCAATAATGGTGGCAACCTTTTGAGACAGCGATTCCTCAAGGTCCTTCATGGCTTCCTCACGCAATGCTATTTGTGATCTCATGTCTGCCATGGAAGTTTGCAAGAAAGACTGGCTACTGATACCAATGATAACGCAAAATGATAGATGAACTGAACTGAAGCAATTCAATAACGAACCTGATGCTTAATCTAACAAAGCAACATAGCATACTTTTCAAACGCGGGATGACACAGGTAGAAGACAATCTGAGCGAGTGAATCAATGAACACGAAGAAAAGAGAGAATGGAGATTGGGAGAAATGTTTCAAAATGAGCATAATCTGTTACAAGGTTCAATCGAGGCGTTTATAGGTGACATTGACTCTAACGACCTGCACGTGATAGTCACGTGAGGAGTTGTTAATTCTGTTATTCACAAACTTGTAACAATACTCCCCCCAATACATAATCTTGCCCACAATATTCAACAAAAAATCACTCAAACTTAGGAAAGTTCTTAACAAAATCAAAGTAAAATTCCCAAGAGGCTTCCTCCACTAGCCGATTGTGCCATTTGACAAGCACCTGTGTAGTTGACTTGCCTTGTCGTCTCACCATTCTTCTTTCCAAAATAGCTTCAGGAAGTTTGACAAAAGCTTCAGGGAGAAAAGAGGGTAGTGTTGCTGTGCTAACATGATCACCAATATGGAGTTTTAACTGAGAAACATGGAAAACATTATGAATCTTTGATTCAGGAGGCAACTCCAACTTGTAAGCAACTTTGCCACAAGTGTCCAAGATTTTGAAAGGACCAAAATACTTGGGAGCCAGTTTGTTGCTAGATCTCTGAGCCACACTTTTTTGTCTATAGGGTTGAAGCTTCACATACACATAGTCTCCAATGGCAAGAGTTCTCTCTGACCTGTGTGAATTAGCAGTCTGAAGCATTCTGTTTTGAGCTCTGAGTAAATGGAATTTGAGCAGTTCCACCATATCTTGTCTCTCTTGCAAACTCCTAGCAACAACTTCCATCTTATCTTCACCAGGAAAATAGGTCAAATATGTAGGAGGAGCTTGGCCATATACTAACTCATAAGGAGTACATTGAACAGAAGAGTGAAAGGTAGTGTTATACCAAAACTCAACAAGTGGCAACCACCTACTCCACATAGAAGGGTTATCACTTTTCATACATCTGAGGTATGTCTACAAACATATATTTACAACTTCAGTCTGCCCATCTGTTTGAGGGTGATAGGTTGTGGACAAATTGAGATGAACACCATGGAGAGTAAAGAACTCCTTTGAAAACTGACTCAGAAACACTGCATCACTGTCACTAGTGATTGTTTGAGGAAAACCATTAAGCTTAAACACGTTATCAAGGTAACATTGTGCCACAGAAGCAGTTGTATAAGGATGAGATAAGGCCATGAAGTGAGCAGCCTTAGATAGTCTATCAACCACAACAAAAATTACACTCTTGCCAGTAGACAAAGGCAATCCATCAATAGAATCCATAGACACATCAGACCATATGACCCTAGGAATGGGTAAAGGTTGTAAGAGACCTGGATAAGCACTATGGTCATACTTACTTTGCTGGCATATAACACAACTTCTAATGAAATGATGAACATCCTTAGCCAACCCCTTCCAATAGAATACTGACTTAGCTCTTTGAAGTGTAGCATCCCTGCCTAAATGACCTCCAATCCCATAACAATGAAGCCAAGTAAGAATAGTGTCCTTTAACTGAGTGCAATTAGGTACCATCAGTTTGTTCTCTCTCCTAAGCACTCCATTTTCCCAAGTAAAATTCTTCTTGGACCCTTTATCTAGCTCAAAAGAGGTAATGATTTCTTTTACCACATCATCACTATCATAGGAAGCCTGAATAGACTGAAGGATATCACTTTGGAGTGAAGATAAGGTGAGGGAAAGTAGCTCAATACCAGGGTCTCTTGACAAGGCATCAACAACTAGATTCTCCTTCCCAGGCTTGTGTTGTATTTCATAATGAAACTCAAGTAGTTTAGGCAACCACTGCTGTTGAATAGGAGTGTTTAATCGCTGCTCCAACAAGTACTTAAGACTCCTTTAGTCAATCCTGATAACAAAGTGTCTGTGCAAAAGATAGTGCCTCCACTTTTGGACAACAAAAATGACAGCTAACAACTCCTTTTCATAAATCCAAAGTTCAAGTTCCTTTCCCTTCATATGCCTACTTATATATACCAAGGGATTCCCTTCTTGCATTAGTACAACACCCATACCATAACCACAAGCATCTGTCTCAACCACAAAATCCTTACAAAAATAAGGGAGTACTAACACTTGTGCATGACACACAGCTGACTTCAACTGCTCAAATGAAGCACTTGCTATAGCATCCCATTTGAAACTGTCCTTTTTGAGAAATAGGGTCAATGGCCTAGCAATGACACCACAATTCCTCACAAACCTCATGTAATAGCCAGCCAAACCCAAGAATCCTCGCAACTGTTTAAAATTCTTAGGAGCATGCCAATTCTGAACAACAAGAATTTTACTAGGGTCAATAGAAACACCACCAGCTGAGATGAAATGACCCAAATACTCCACTTTATCAATAGAAAAATCACACTTACCGGCCTTAGCAAACAACTGATTAGACCTCATCAATTCAAACATTGAAGCAAGGTGTCAACATGCTCAGACAAGCAAGAACTATAAATCAAGATGTCATCAAAGAATATAAGAACAAACTTCCTGAGAAATTCTCTAAAGACAGTGTTCATGAGATTCTGGAATGTGGCAGGAGCATTTGTCAATCCAAATGGCATAACAATATACTCATAGTGACCACTATGAGTTTTGAAGGCAGTCTTGTGGATATCATCCTTGTGCATTCTAACCTGATGATAACCAGCCCTAAGATCAATCTTGGAAAAGATTTTAGAACCTCCTAATTCATCCATTAAATCCTCAATTAATGGAATAGGAAACCTATCCTTAACTATTGCATCATTAACCTTCCTAAAATCAACACACATTCTCCAAGATCCGTCCTTCTTTTTAACCAAGACAATAGGAGAAGCATAGGGACTTGAAGAGCTCTGAATGATGCCAGAATGAAGCATTTCCTTAATGAGTATGTCAATTTCATCCTTTTGGAAAGTGGCATACCTATATGGTCTCTGATTAATAGGATTAGTGCCTTCAACCAAGGGAATCCTATGGTCATGCAGCTCCCTTTGAGGTGGCAAGTTGACGGTTCCTCAAAGATATCACCAAAGTCCTTCATAAGCCTCTGAATTTCAGAAGGAATATCACTTTCTTGAGAGAATGAAGTTGAGCAGAGAGATAATTGATGAACCTCAGGCATAGAGATCATAGATAGTTGGATATCCATAGGCTTGGATTTCACGATGCTCTTAGCCTTAGCCTCCTTGATGGACCCCTGTTGGATACCATGTAGAACCACTTTCCTAGAGCCAACCTTAAACTCCATGGAAAGCTTCAAGAAATCCTAAACAATAGGTTCCAAGGTTCACAACCATTGAATGCCTAGAACCATGTCACATCCTCCTAGAGGTAGAAGAATCACCTCAGTAGTGAATGATACATCTTGAAATGTCCAAGTAAACTTATCAACTTTGGAATCTACCTCTGGAGCGCTACCATCTGCCACTGTGACCTTGATTGGATGCAACATAGAACTAACTTCACAACCCAGTATAGAAGCCATTATATTATCAATAAAGTTATGAGTGCTACCACTATCAATCAAGATAAACAAACATTTCCTGCCAAACATACCTCGAACTCTCATGGTTCTGTACCCTGTAACACCAACCATAGCATTGACTGAGATCTCATCCTTGTCAGTCTCAGATTTCTCCTCAATCTCATAGTCTTTACAATCAACTTCTTCCTCAGTATCCACCAAGAAAAGCTTAGTTTTCTTATGTTTCAAATAGTGACCCGGAGTGTATTTTTCATCACAAAAATAAAAAAGACCTTTTGATCTTATGTCATTGATCTCTTCCTGAGATAAGAATTTCCTACCAGTGCCATCCACTAGCTTTGCAACAGCCTTATCAATCACCGGGTTATCTTTTCTAGCAGCCATAAAATGTCGAGCAAGAGGTGTACCTGAGCCAGTAACTGGTCCCTTAGGAAAGGTAGAAGGAAACTTCCTAGGATGAGCAGTCACGTACAGTTTAGCTAGAAAGAAAGAGTGTCTGATAGATTTAGGTTGAAACATTCTGATGTGCATTTGAGTATCAGTTCTAGGGCCAGCCAAATACACACTGAGTAAATAATCTTCTGGTAGTTTAATTCAAGCACGGATTGCCTCAAATTGATCATGATAAACCATAACCCCTCAGTTTCCTGTAGATTTTTCAATTCCGCCATTGGGATCATCAATGATGGCTCCAAATCGCTCTAGAATAAGCGATCTATACTCAGGCCAAGAACTAGGAAATTTTCCTTCATCATTAATGATAGACTGGTTTAAAATAGCTGCATAATCATCCAAATGTACAGAAACAAGCTGAATTTTAAGATCCTCTGGTGTTTTATCGATTAAAAAGAATTGCTCACAACGAAATAGCCATTCTTTGACTTTATCCCCAGAAAATTTAGGAAAATCAAGGCGAGAAAGACGAGTAAGGCCAGAATATCCACCTCTGTTAGAGGATTCAGAAACAATTGCCGGATTCAGAGCAAAAGCAGGATGATTAGAAGGTGATGATCTATGATCGACCTGCAACAATCAAATAGCCTCAAACATCTCTGCCGATTCTTGTTGGCGCACAAGAGCTAAACGCTCCATCTCTTATTTCTGATCTTGAGTTAACTGCTCCAGACGAGAATCAATAATGGCGGCAACCATTTGAGACAACGATTCCTCAAGGTCCTTCATGGCTGCCTCATGCAAGGCTATTTGCGATCTCATGTCTGTCATGGAAGTTTGCAAGAAAGGCTGGCTACTAATACCAATGATAACGCAAAATGTTAGATGAACTGAACTGAAGCAATTCAATAACAAACCTGATGCTTAATCTAACAAAGCAACAGAGCGTACTCTTCAAACGCGAGATGACACAGGTAGAAGACAATCCGAGTGAGTGAAGCAATGAACACAAAGAAAAGAGAGAATATAGATTGGGAGAAATGTTTCACAATGAGCATAATCTGCTACAAGGTTCAATCGAGGCGTTTATAGGTGCCACTGACTCTAACGACCTGCACGTGATAGGCACATGAGGAGCTGTTAATTCTGTTTTTCCCAAACCTGTAACACAACGCCTACAACTGTACCAAGCTCTGAGTAGGGCAGAGAGGGACCAGGAATGGAGAAGCATGCGATTGGGGCCCCGTCTGAGATGGCTCCATTAATTCTTCAATGGAGAAGTCCGGGTAAGAGGTTTGCATGGGTTTTGAGTCGCAGCTTAAACCGGTGCTACCGTAAAATTTTCTTTCAGAGAAATACAGTATTTCTTTCCTGTGGAGGAAATTTGAGTCCCTTGTGTTGATTTTAACAAAAAAGTTTAGATGTTCTTGTTGAAGCTTGGAAATTTGCAGTAGTCAACCTCTAGGCATCAAAATTAGGTTTGAACACATGGTGAAGAAACTGAAGGAAATGTGGGCTTTTGTGCATAATTTGCAGCTACTAGATCTTCCAAGAGGATTCTTTATGGCCAAATTTCATATCTGAGTCTGACTTTCATAGTATCTTAATGGGTGGACCTTGGTGTGTATTTGGTCAGTACTTGATTATTCAAGCATGGAAGCCAGATTTTAATCCTCGGTCGGATGATATTAAGACAACTTGGTGTGGGTTCGCATTAAAGAACTTCCTATCATTTTCTATGATGAATTGACGCTCATGTGTATTGCAGAAGGATTGGGCCACCCGTTGAAGGTGGATATGAGAAGTGTATCGGTGCAGCAAGGTCGGTTTGGAAGAGTGTGTATTGAGGTGGATTTTTCGAAACCGCTACTAAATTCAATTATTGTGTTGGGAAATATGTACTTTGTTGAATACGACAAACTAGAAGCTATTTGTTAGTGCTCTAGGATTTTTTTTTTATCAATTTAAAGCTCAATTCCAGCCGAATCCGGAGGTTATCAAGAAAAGTGCAGAGCGAGCAAAGGTGGATATTGCGCTGGCCGGAAATCAAGAAGCTGCCAAGGGTGAGATTAGGCTGTTTGAGGGTTGGAAAATCAAAACAACAAAGAAATGGGTTCTAGTGGTACAAAAGGAATCGTTGTAGGTTGTCGGTGTTGTTAGTCTGACGGTGGTGGAGCCGTTTCAACATCCGGATGTCGATCCTCAATCGTCGACGGTATCCATCAGGAAGGTTGATGTACGCATCTACGACAATTATAAGAGCATAGAGTTAGCACATATTCACTGCTGTTTTGAGATGTAGTATAGTGTATTTGGTGTGTACTGCTTTACGACCATATATGCTTATTTGTTCTATTTCTTGGAGGTTTAAGAAGAGAAGAGAAGAGAAAAGAAAAGGAGGAGACGCGCGACATTGAAGATCAAGACAAAGTTGAAGGAGTTGGAGTAGTTTAGTTGTTTATCAGCAACGGCCGCCTACCCACTTTCCGGCGCCCGCCGATGGAGTTACTAGAGTTTCCCGAATGCAACTGACGGCCGCCGAAGACCTACAGTGCTCGCCGATCGGCTTATTTCCAGACGGGGATGCTGTTATTTTCTACCTTTTTCCCAATTATGTTGTTGAGATATTGTTACTTTGGATTCGTTTTTTGTATTTTAATTAATATTCTAGAAAGATAGAATCTAGGGTTAACCTAAAGCTATTTAAAGTGGCTCTTATCTTAATCACTAGATCTATCGAAAATCTATCGTTGTATTCTACATAATTGCCATTGTTCATCGTTTGAGAGTTTCAAAACTTTGTGCCGGAATTCTTCAAGTTTATACAAGATTTTGTAGTTTTTTTACTGAATGAGTAACTAAACTCTAACTTCATAGTAAAGTTAGTAAAGGTGTTTAATTGGTAATTGTTGTGAGATTTTCCATATTAATCTTATGCAGAAATTGTATGTTTTTCTCTTGTATTGAATTACTAAATGAATGTTTGTTGAGTTTCTAGATTAATCACTTAGATTGAATTGAATATTTCATACTACTAGGATAGACTATTTCCTTTTGCACATTAATTCTATTATGTTGAAGCAAGCGTATAGATTTAGATTTGGTTTGATCTAGAATTTATATGTAGAGATTTATATTATAGGATAGCCGCTTTGCTATTTTTATATCCTGATGTTCTTTGCATTAATGTCTTCTTTAGTTTTAATCATAGGTGTTTGTCGTGGTTAACTAATTAGGACATGATTAGTAGACTCTGTTTGAGATGCTAGTTAATTTCGCATACAAATAGGAATAATCTGCAAATAAGTTTAATTTTGGAATTTGTATGATCAACCATCCTATTAAATACCAATACGTAGCTTTACTAAGACTTTTCTCCCATAAATTAATAATCTATTTTATCGCTTTCTTATAATTTGTTTCGATCCTTACATGTATTATATTTTGACTAATTAGGATTTCCATGTTAGTTAGATTTTTTAATTGGTGAGATTATCTATCTAGTGTGTTGGAGCGGATTCCGTAGGCCTAATTTTTTATCTCGGTGGGCTTTGTTTTTAAAGGAGAAAAAGGGCCCATGAAATAAAAGCCCAAATACTCTTCCTTATAAATACTAGAGAATCTGGAGTATGGAGGGAGATTCACTATTATCATGCTGAAACTCTGCCAAAATTCAGAGCAATAAAGTACCATTTTGTCTTATTCTCTCTCACCCTAAAACAATGTTTCCCTCTCTTTTGAGCCTCGACTGACTTGAGCGTCGGAGAGCCAAATCCAGAGGAAGACCCCATCTGGGTTAGGTTGTGCAGGTACCGCATCAAGGAGGGACCCAAGTAATCGACGAACATCCGAGAATCTTGGTGCACTTAATCAGACTCGCCCTCAGCAAAGGAGAGCAAAAGTAGAATCTTCAGCCTCTCGACGAGACATGTTGACTCGACGAGATATCTGGGCATCAACACTGGTGCCAACCGTGGTTTCTTCCTCACGTAATTAAGCCACCCAAGAGTACACCTGATGGCGAGCATTAACCATGCATCGAGCTGACATCGAGGCTCCAGCTCCCGAGCAGCCACCGCAGTCGGTCCCTCTGTGGGAGACAATACAGTCAGGAGCCGGAACTTTTCCACGAGCAAAGAGATCACCGACTACAACAACTAACGGCTTTGGAAAGAAATTAAAAAACAACAGGAAGAAGAGTAGGAACAAAGACTTCGGAAAGAGGACATCAAGAGGCAGCGCCAACAGGACGAGCTAGCGAGAGCCCAGTTGGAAGAAGAGGCACGGCTCCTGCGAGAAACGGAGCTCGCACACATGGAGAACTAACCTTAGTGGAACACCCGTCCACATGGCCAAGAACGCCATTCCGCTCCGCCTCAGTATCCACATGGCCAATATTAGAGGGTTTACGAGCCCCACGTGCCCCCTCTCCGAGCACACACACCTGCGTACGAGCCACAATGTCTGCCCTTCAGATTCTATGAAACCTATGTGCCCCAGAACCCTCCACCCAATTTCCCAAAGCCTCACTAGAACCCTTACGCCAATGTCATGCCCGAGTATCACATGCACGATCAGTTCATGGGACCTCGACCAAATGGACTTTTCAAATCCCTACCTAGCCCCTTCCTTGGCCACCAAATCAGCGCGGGATCGAACTAGCGAGGAGGTACTATCTTCGCTGACCACATAGTCAATACCCCGGTACGCGATGATTTCAAATAGCCAAGCTTGAAGGGTTATACCGGCACCAAGGACCCTCGAGATCATGTCAACCGATACCGCTATGCCATGCTGGCATGCTATACGGACGACTCTACTATGTGCAAGTGTTTTCCAAACACGCTATCAGGAACCGCTCTCTCGTGGATGCTATCGCTGCCTAAACGAACAATCCAAAGCTTTGACGACTTAGAGGAGCGCTTCGTCACCCATTTCAGTGCATCTAAGAAGCGGAAAGTGACGATGTTACAAACTCAAGGGGTAAAGGAAAAGATTGGCGAGATCCTAGTATCCTACGTTAGGAGGTCCACAACAATAGCGCTCAAGGCACATGATTTTACTGAGGATGGTGTGACGGAAGCTTTTTGGGGGGGTTACAAAAGGCCTACGGCCAGATCAAGTCAAACAAAGTTATGATCGGATATTACAAAAGGCCTACAGCCAGATCAAGTCAAACAAGATTACAGGGTGTAACTAGGGCCAGGAAGCCTCGAGAAGGCAAGGACAGACATCGGGTGCCGGTCACAAAGGAAATACATCATGGGGACCCAAGAAGCAACCTGAACCACCTTTGAGGACCCCCTCCCTCCAGACACAAGGGCACCAGGGCCATACCCAATTCCCGGTACAAAACATGATGGCCGCTGTGCAGGGGAATAGAGGCCGAAGCAGGCTCCCGATGCGCCAAGAACAGGGAGTATGGTGCTCTAGACATCGCAGCAACAGTCACAACACCGCTGAGTGCAGAAGCGTTTATCGTGAGGCAGAGGAAGATGACATAAGAATCATGGCAGCTCATCGAGCGCAAGGTTGTATGACCAATTAACCACCTACACTTGCCCCTCAACAACCCCAATTTTCCTCGGCCGAATGGATTTGTAGGGACGATCACTGGACACCATGATCCACCACTGCCAAGTCGACGAGAACAGAGAAGAGCCTCCAACGCGCCTCTGCCACCAGGAGCACCAATGATGCTAATATCAATAATATTAAATAATCTAAACTAAATCAACAACTTATTCTTTCTTCCCTAGGCGATTCCGGCGCCGCTTTTCCTGACCAACATCTCGTTGTTCCGATTGGATTCCGCCGGTGGTCTCCCCTCGAGTCCGTCGTCCAATAAGGCCGGAGTATCCACTCGAACTCCAGCAGCCTTGGAGTCCGTCTGTCGCTCTGTTTTTTTTCAATTCTCCAGGTCCAAGTTGTGCGACCCTTCTCCGTCGATTTCCTCACGAGATCGGTGTCAAAAGTACGAACAACAGCTCTGCGTTGTCTCTGTACCGGGAGGGAGGTACTCACCTAGAGTATCGGCGTTTCGTTGTTCGGTGTTTGGTCTTCGTTGTTCAGTGTTCGGTATTTGAGTTGTCGATTCTCCAGTTTGGGTTTGCGTCGGACCTTCATTGTTGGGATCGATTAGGGTTTGTGTGTACTGTTTTATTGCCGGTTTGAGAGCCTGGTGGTGGTCGGTGGCGTTAGGGCTGCTGGTTCGTTTGTGCGGCGGCATTTTGAGGGGAAACCCTAATTGGCGTTTGTGTTTTTAGTTACTTGTCCTCTACGTAAAATGGGGAAGAGTAAGCGTAGGGGATCAAAGTCAATGTCTCCGGTTTTGAAGTCGTCTTTGCAGGGGAGTTCGTCATCAAAGCCTGCGCCTTTGGTGCCTCCATCACCGGTCCCATCTCAAGCGGTGGTTTTTTTCGTCGGAAAAACAGGTGTTAGTTGTGGCAGAGGATCAGGCGGGCATCCTTGCTGCACAAGTCTCGGATGAATTATCCGTTAAAGAGGCGTACTCTGATTGCTTCCCGCCGCTGCCAAACTCCTTGGGCGTTGCTGGTGTTTCTGCGCAGGTGGCCCCCATTCCTGCGAGTTCGGTGTCTCTTCCGAATGCAATTATTGTAGGTGACATTTTAGGGTTGCACGTTGCTTTAGATTCTGTTAATCGTCTACGTTGTTGTCCTGAATGTTTCCGGTGAGTGTTGTCCTGAATGCTTGGGCTTAGAGATCGAAGAAGATCTTCATGAATTCGGGATTGAGTGGTAAGCTCTCCTTCATTCCTCCTACTTCGGATCATGTTGCTATTCGTGTTTCTGATGGTTTACCTATCGAGAGAGTTTGGGGATGGTCTTTACTTGGTCAGTATGTTGGTTATAATCCTAGTCATCAGATGTTGCTTGAATTGATGCATAGCTAGGGTGTTAAGGCTAAGTATAAGGTTGAGGAAGGTTGGTTGATATTCTCATTTGAGTTTGAGATGGATAGAGATAAGGTGCTTCTTGGGGGACCTTATTTCATGTTTTGCAGGCCTATCATCTTGAAGATGATTCCAGACAAGTTCACGTTCAATCGACGTGACATTGCTACTATTCCGTTATGGGTTCGGATCTTTGGTTTACCAAAGAACTTTTGGACGACTGATATTCTTAGTCGGATTGCTTCGCATGTGGGGAAGCCTTTGTTTGTTGATACTGTCACGGAAAGCAGGCTGAGGGGGTCCTATGCTCGAGTTCTTGTTGAGGTAAACTTTGCTTCTCCTTTTTCTAGAGGTGTGACCTTGGATTTTGATGATGGAGAATCCATTGATGCTACTTTCTTGATTGAAAACGAGCCTAATTATTGCATGGGTTGTTTTCATTTTGGTCACTCGGATGAGCTATGTCAGTTTGAGGAGAAGCAGGATGATGTTGGTATGAAGGGTAAGCGGAAAGCACAAGGTC
Source organism: Phyllobates terribilis (assembly GCF_046119375.1). Lineage (NCBI taxonomy): Eukaryota > Metazoa > Chordata > Amphibia > Anura > Dendrobatidae > Phyllobates > Phyllobates terribilis. The sequence continues at coordinate 8,770 of NW_027368007.1, read as the reverse complement.
CGAAGGCAGCTACTTTGGCTTCTCTAAAGGCTCCTGTTTCTGCTCCGGCACCGGTTAACACTACTGAGACTGTTGATCCTCCTGTGAGTGTTGATGTTGTACCTGAGATGAGTCAGGTTGTTGTTCAGACTGAGAGTTCACCTAGTGACCCAGTTGGGGTACAGTCTGAGGATGTGGTGACTATGGTCCAGCCTGTGCTGCCACGGGAATTGGTTCAGGTTGAGGGTGATTTGGCCCTTACTATTGAGGCGCAAACTATTGGTGCTGTTGATGATCAGGTTGGTCTGCCACCTGGGGAGGACCTTCAGTTGGGGAATGTGACTGCTAAGGAGGCGTGTGGACTGTCTGTATCAGGGGAGGAGAGCCGTAGGCTTGATTCCGTCAATGATACAGCGGCACCTACAGCCTTGGCAGTTGAACACTCTGCAAACATTCCACCACCTTCTAGTCCTCCTAAGGTGGCTTCTATGGTTTTGAGAGAGTCGAGATTGTTAGATGTTGATATGACTTCTACTACGTCTGTCGGCAACGGGAAGAGGAATCTTAGACGTCCTAGCAGCGTCCGACAAGAGGTTTCCCGATGAATGCCTTAGCTTGGAATGTGCGCGGGCTTGGCCAAGCCCGGAAACAAAATGGCGTGAAGGAGGTGATTCGGAAATTCCTGGCTAAGGTATGTGGTCTTTTGAGACTAAGTATGGTAGAGGTGACATTACTGCTCTGGTTAGGCGTATGGTTCCTGGTTGGGAGTTCACTACGAACTTTCACTTAGACCAGCGCGGTCGTATTCTTGTTGTTTGGGATCCTAGCTACGTTGATTTGGAGATTCTGACTATGTCTACGCAGCACATTGGGTGTCTTGTTACTTGCAAGACTTCTGGTGTTAGATATGGTATTTGCTTTGTGTATGGTCTTCATTCTGTTGTTGTCAGGCGGCCACTTTGGGGTTATGTTGATCAGCTGTTTGCGGCACATGATGTCCCCTGGCTGCTTATGGGGGATTTCAACTGTGTCATGAATGCGAACGAGCTATTTCATGGTGAGGTTGTTCGTATGCCTGAGTGCAGAGATATGATTGATGCTTGTACATGGTCTAACAGATGCTCCTACGTCTAGTGCTTCTCTATATACCTGGACCAATGGGACTGTCTGGAGCAAGCCTTATAGAGTTCTGGTTCATCCTGGTTGGTATTCTGCGGAGCATTATGTTAGGGTTGAGTACCCAGATGTTGGTGTCCTTTCGGATCACAAGCCTTAGTGTTGTTACTCTCAGGCGACCTGAGGTTTGTGGGCGTATATACTTCAAGTTCTTTAGCATGTGGGCTGATCATCCGCGTTTTATTGAGGTGGCCTCGAATGGTTAGGTGTCTCCCCCTCAGGGCACGTGCCAGTTCAGACTTGCCAAACTCCTCAAGAGCTTGAAGTACCCTCTGAAGTGCCTGAATAAGGCTGAGTTCAGTCATATCTCCTCTTGTGTTGATGCGGCTATCTCTGCATTTGATGTTGCTTTAGAGGATCTCAGACAGGGTCCGGATGTTCCAGAATTGATTCAGGCTGCTTCTGGTAAACGTGCAACTGCTACTCGGCTCTCTGCTGCTGAAGCTAGTTTTCTTGGGCAGCAGACGAAAGCCAAATATGTTCTTTTGAGTGCTCAGTGTACTAGGTACTTTCATAGCCTGATGAAGGCTAATGCTCGGAAGAGCTACATTGATTAAGTGATTGATAGGACTGGTATGCCTACTACTACTATTTCTGCTATTGATGTTGAGTTCCTTGCGTTCTATCAGGGGTTGTTTGGGACTGTTGTGCCAGTTCAGTTGCCTGCTCAGGCTGTGTTTGCTCTTGGTCCTCGACTGTCTGCTGAAGCGAGTGATTCCTTGAGCGTGGAGGTCTCAGTTGATGAGGTTAGAGCTGCTCTTTTGTCTATTGGTGATGAGAAGGCTCCGGGCCCTGATGGGTTCAATGCGAGATTCTTCAAGGCCTCGTGGGAGATTACTGGGCCTGATGTATGTGCAGCTATGAAGGAGTTCTTTGTCAGTGGGAGACTTCTGAAACAGCTCAATCACATTGTTATTTCTCTTATTTTGAAGGTGGATTCCGCATCCAGAGTTGAGAACTATCGACCTATTACGTGCTGCAATGTTGTCTACAAGCTGATCTCGAAGATCATGACTGCTCGGCTAGCCAGAGTTCTTGGAACTCTCATTGAACCGGCCAAAAGCGCTTTTATGGAGGGGCGGCTGATGAGTGAGAATATTTTTCTCGTTCAAGAACTGCTGAGGAGATACTCAGTTACTAGGGATACCAGATGGTGTTTCTTGAATGTAGACATTGCCAAGGCATATGATATTGTGTCTTGGGATTTTCTTCGGTTCACTTTGCGTCATCTAGGTTTGCTTGCTCGGTTTAGTGCATGGGTTATGGAGTGTGTCACTACTGCTACTTATTCGATCAAGGTCAATCGTGGTCTTCATGGTTTTTTCCCTGGTCGACATGGATGACGGCAGGGCGATCCTCTATCTCCTTTGTTATTTGTGTTGTGTATGGAGATGCTCAGTAGACTGATGCGCAGGGATTCTGCTGTTCCAGAGTTTGGCTACCATCAGCATTGTGCAGGTATTGAGCTCACTCATTTGATCTTTGTTGATGATGTCGTTTTGTTCTGTCGGGGAGATGTTCCATCTGTCCCCATCCTCAGTGACTGCCTCAAGAAGTTTGGGGGTATGTCTGGCTTACGTGTCAGTGCGGCTAAGTCCTCTATGTTTTTGGCTTCGGTACCTAATGATGAAGTGGGTATTTTACGTGCTATTACTGGTTTTTGGGAGGGTACTTTTCCATTCAGGTACCTTGGGATCCCGATCAGTCCACATAACCTTAGGGTTATGGACTACAAGCCGCTTCTGGACAGGATCAGTGGGTATCTTAGTGCTTGGGCTAGGAGGAGTTTGTCCTTTGCTGGTCGTCGTGAGCTTCTGGCTTCTGTGATTCAGGGTGTTGAGGGATTCTGGTTGTCTATTCTTCATGTGCCTACAGGAGTCTTTTCTACTTTGTCACCCTTTGCAGGAATATTTTGCGGCGTTGGCCGAGAGTTAGCTGGAGTAGTATCTGATGTCCGAGACAAGAGGGGGGTCTGGGCCTGCGTGACTTGGCTGTCTGGAACAGCTGCTTCCTCCTGAAGCATTATTATCATATTTCTGAGGGGCGGGAGAGTATGTGGGTTCGTTGGATTCACCACAGATATCTGCGTGTTGATAGCCCTAGTACTTGGGTGGCTCATCGTCAGGATTCCTCTCTGATCAAGGGGATTCTGGCTGCTAGAGATAGAGTTGTTCGGATTGCTGATAGAGAGTTAGGAGTTGAGGATACTCTTGTTAGTTGGTGTACTGCTGACAGGTTCCGTGTCTCGGCTGCGTATGATGCGCTCCGGGATAGGAGACCGAGTGTGGCTTGGAAGGCTGAGGTTTGTCCCAAGCACAACACTCCTAGGCATTCGTTCATTTTGTGGTTGGTTGTGCTCGGTCGGTTATCTACCTATGACAGATTGTCTTTTCTTGTCGTTGATCCGTGTTGTCGTCTTTGTGAGTCGGCAGATGAGTCTCATTCCCACCTCTTCTTTGAGTGTTCAGTCATTCGGAGCGTCTGGCAGGTGATCTGTACAAGGTTTCGCATCCCCCACTCTTGCACTTCTATCGATAGTACTATGGTCTGGCTGCGCGCACATGCACTTGGTGGAGGAGTTCTCGCTAGGGTTCGGACTTTTGCACTCTCGGCGACGGTTTACTTAGTTTGGCAGGCACGGAATGCGCTTGTTTTTTAGCACAAGCGGATTCCGGTAGAGGTCATTGTTAGACAGATTAGCATTCATGTTTTTAGACTTCTTTATGACATGTTTCCTATGACTATGGTTATTTCAGCACTTGGACACTAGTTTTGTTGATTATTTAGCACAGTATGGATAGCCTGTGTGTTATGCCATGTGTGCTCTTGTACTGTCTGTGATTTGAATTCCCTTTTGGGGGACATACCATTTATATTATTTACCTTTTAGCCAAAAAAATGATGTTGATATCAGAGTCCACTTGCAACCCGTACCAGTTGCGCTTCTCGGACACAGACATAGTCGAGTGGGCAAATAAGAAAGCAGGCCCACTCATTGTCCACATCCAATTGGGGACTAAGATCGTTAAGAGAGTAATGTGGACACGAGAAGCGCGGCGGATATAATCTACTGGGACGCTTATCAGAAGCTCGGGCTCGACACGTCCAAACTACGGCCAACGAAATGTAACCTCGTTGGCTTCCCAAGGGACTCGGTGAAAGTGCTCGGAGTGGCGACAATTGATATGATATTAAGGGATGAGGACGGACCTCGATGAAGTTGTGCAATTTATTTCCTTGTAATCCCACTAGCATCATCCTATAATGTGATATTGGGGAGAGACTCACTGACACGATTTGAGGTCATGGTGTCGATCAGTCATTTTTGCCTCAAGCTCCAAACCCTTAGCGGCACTGGCATCGCTCGAGGAAATCAGGAAGAAAGCAAGACATGTTATATACAAGCATAGAAGAATGATAAAAAGGCAGTGCATGCGAATCAACTTTACCTTTCTGGGTCACTTCGCACAGAGGACGAGGTAGACTTGGATTCACGAGAGACCTCCAGATCCAGCTCGGGCGAAGATATACCCCAGACCTCCATCAAAGTAGAGAAACACATTATTTCCCCGTTCGACGAGGAAGGTAATAACTTGTACGTTGGACAAGGACTTCTCCTGGAAGTCACATCAGCGATCGAAACCATGCTGGGGTCCTCGAGAGACATATTTGCATGGACCCCGAGGAATCTGAAAGGCATAACCTTGAGATAATGACCCATTCCCTCACCATCGATCCACGAGTGCCCCCGCAAAGGCAAAAGAAGAGGAAACAGGCAGGTCCAAAGAACAAGGTCACGGCAGCAGAACTTGCTAAGTTACTCAAGACAGGTTTTGTACAACCCATTCCATACCCAACCTGGCTCGCCAATGTCGTCATGGAACCAAAGAAGGATACGGGCAAATGGCGCATGTGTGTCGACTTCACAGATCTCAATAAGCCATGCTCGAAGGATAGTTATCCCCTCTCATCCATTGATCATCTCGTCAACTTAACTACAGATCACGAGGCTTTAAGCTTTGAATCTAGAAAATGTGGGCCACACCGCATTCATCACAGAAAAACGAACCTTCTGCTACAGAGTCATGGCATTCGGGCTCAAGAATGTGGGGGCGACTTTCCAGAGGCTGGTGGACAAAGTTTTCCTAGAGCAAATTGGCAAAACGATTGAGGCGTATGTCGGTGATATAGTTGTCAAGAGAAAGAATCAGTCCGACTATCCAAGAGACCTGCAAGAAGTGTTTGAAACTCTACGACGATATGGAATGAGGCTCAATCCGGAAAATGCGTGTTTGGAGTCACCGAAGGCAAGTTCTTGGGCTTTCAGATCAGTGCTCGAGGCATTCAAGTAAACCCCTCCAAGGTCCAAGCCGTTTTAGACATGAAGGCCCCGAGAACGACGCATGAAGTACAATGATTCATGGGGTCGGTCAACTACTTAGGCCAATTTTGTGCAAAGCTCGCCGACCACAACCTGCCCTTCTTCGAGATCCTTAAGAAGCTGAAGCAGTTCGTCTAGACACCTGATTATGAGGCAGCCTTCAGTCGCGTCAAGGAGCATTTATGTAACATGCCCACTCTATCATCACCTACTCCGGGCGAAGTATTACAATTGTATCTTGCATCAAATTCAAGAACACCAAGCGCAATCCTAGTTCGTGAATCGCAGAAACTTGTATACTTTGTTAGCAAGGTATTGTCTCCAGCTGAAGGTCGGTACTCATCCATCGAGAAGATGGTATACATCCTAGTTGTGGCAGCACGAAGACTCAGGCCATACTTCCATGCGCACACCATACAAGTGTTAACCGACCTACCTCTTCGGGCAATCCTGCATCGGCCCACCTGATCGGATCTTGTTATATGGTGTTAACTAGTGACTATTAGACTAGGTTTAGTGGTGTTTAGGTGCTTAACGAGTGGTATGCCCGGAATCCGGTTTGGAGTTCATTTATGGATTAGCGGGATGCTCGTAAGCGGTTTTTAGTGGTTTTATTATGGAGATCCCGTTTTTGCACACTTTTAGTGCATTCGGGATGGAGCTAGAGGAAGTATGCCAAACCTACACCCCAGGAGAAGCCGTGAGGCAAAGCCGAGCTGCCTCGACGCTTGCAGAAGCTAGAAGTCCATCTCAGGAGAAGAAGTCACGACCGAGATGGAGCATCACGACCGTGACTTAGCCGCATTTGAGTTGTCACGACCGAGAGGCTCTGTCACAATCGTGACCAATGCAGAACGGAGAACTGGACCAAGATCACGATCGTGACCCCTGTGTCACGGTCGTGACGCGGATACGGATGGCCCAGAAATTGAAGATTTATTCCGAGATTTTATTAGTTATTTCCACATCTTTTGATTTGTTTTCATTTATTTTAATTTCCCTTTTATTAGACACTATATAAGGCTTAGAAAATTAGGTTAGATTCATTCATTCTTTCATTTTACGTAGAATTTAGCAGCAGCCAGAGAAAGCTTCCACCTTTATTCCATCTTCACTCATCTTCCCTGGTTCGTTTTCCCATCATCATTCATTGTTATTCATTGCTTTTGATGGATATGTCTGGCTAAGTTCATCATAGTTCACTCTTTAGGCTGAAGCCATTGTTCTAGGTTTGTTGTGAGAATTCTAACGCTTATTGACTATGTTTAATTTCAGGATTGTTTTATAATCTCTTGTGCTTTATTAGTATCATTGATTGATCTTGATTTTATCTAGGTTGCAAACTAGGTTGATTATTATCCTTCATATTGCTAGGCTAGATAATTCGATTTGAAAAGTCTTGTCTTTAGGTAGTGAGCATGATTTGCAGAGACTATTTGTGAGTGCTTATTGTGTAGAGATTATAAACCTGTGTCGAGTATCAGCGATTTGCCAATGGTATTGCATAGGCCTACTTATCATTGATCTTCATGTTGTTTTGCTTTTGAATCTTGGGATTTCCATGGTTATTGCATAATAAGGGTTTCTAGGACTATTTGGACTAGTTGCTATTTACGAACAAAGAGTAGGACAACCGGATTAAACAATTCAGAATATAAGTTATTAGAATTCGATGACCAACATTCCAATTGAATAATGTGCTGATGCTAGAGGAGTGAGCTTTTTACCCATAATTGTCTACAAACCAATCATTATATTGCTTTCATACTTGCTTAATCGCTTAGTTAATTAGAACCAAACATAAACCCCCAATTGTTACTACTTGGTTTCATAATGGGAAATAAACTATCATTCTGGCTCTCTTGGGATTCGACCCCTACTTACAACTTTACTAGTGGATTCTTTAGTTGGGTATCTTTTATAGGCATAGCGACTTTAGGCTCATCAATTTTGGCACCGTTGTCGGGGAGCCAACTGTTATAGTTTATTTCTACTTGAGTTACTACTTTAGTGTGGACCTATCTTATGGTCCATACTTGCGCTACTGATCCAGATTTATTTGTTTATGATCCAGAGATAGAGCGGACGTTTTTGCAGACTTTATGACAAGGGATTCAAGACTTGGTGATTGACAACATGGCTGAAAATCAAACGCTGCAATAACTTACAGACCCAGACCTGACGCAACAACACCTAGGAGTAACGCTGCCTACCCTAAATGTTGGTGTCACGTTCGAGCTCAAGACTGGTTTCATCAATCTGCTACCGAAATTCCATGGCCTGGTTGGGGAAGACCCGATTATGCATCTGAGTGAGTTTCACGACATCTGCAGCTGCAATAAGCCGAGTAACGTCACCGACGAGCAGATAAAGATGAGAGCTTTTGGTCTTATAATAAAGGATAGTGCGCGACAAAGGTACTATTTGCTACCCGCAGGGAGTATCGACACTTGGGAGAAGCTACACAAAACATTCCTTAGTAAGTATTTCCTGTCCAAGAAGGTTGTTTCTTTGAAGAGAGCGATTGCTATGGTGGAGCAACATGATGACGAGTCACTGTACGACTACGAAGAGAGGTTCACGAGATTATGCTCTAGCTGCCCATTACATGGGTTCAAGGAGAAAGACTTGGTGACCCACCTACACAATGGGTTACTTGATCATTAGAGAAGGCTAGTAGACGTTGCTTGCAACTGTAGTGTGCTGAATTTGACTTCTGCTGAAGCCAGAGCCCGAACAAATGAAATAGCTGAAGGAACTAGGAGTTTTGGCAGGACCTACACGAAGAAAGGAGCTAATGTTGTATGCTCCGGAGAGGGTGAAAGGAAGAGTGAATTTGCCGAGCTCAAGAGTTTGTTAAAGGGGATGGCCATGGGAAATCAGAAGCCAGCAAGACTATGTGGCATATGCACAGATGAAAGCCACCCTACTGATAAATGCCCACAACTCCAGGACCCGACTATTGTTGAAGTTCACGTGGTGGGAGGCTTCGGACCTCCTAGGCCTCGCTACGACCAAAACAACAATTACAATCAGCGGGCAATGATAACCCTGACTTTAGCAGAAATGATCTGGTTGGTGGACAAAATCAAGGCTATTACCAGAATCAATACCAAAACAACCCCTACCGTGCTCCTTATCCACCGCAGCCCGAAGAGCCATAAACGAGGGAGATGCTGCAAACATTGACAAAGCACTTCACAGCGCATGTTCAAGCCACGGAGTCGAGCATAA
>NW_027368006.1:0-53034 GCF_046119375.1 Phyllobates terribilis | reverse complement strand
TGTCAGATTTTATATGATAAAATGTTGTCAGCTGGAATGGAAAAGAAAGCTTGGGAGTACTCAATGGCATTCATCCATGGGGTGAATTCCAAGTATGCTACTCTCAAGGAAATTCTTCTCCAATCCAATGAGACACGAGAATTGCCTATCTCTGTTCTTGCAGGGAAATTCAAGGTACAAGATATCAAGAATAATGAAGAAAAACACTCGGAAAGTGAAACCAAGGGCATGGTGCTCAAACTCTCTCGAGTTATCCAACGGATGGAAAATGATGGTGAGGGAGATGATCTTGATGATGATCGTGATGTGGCCATGATGACTAAGCTCGTAAAGAAGTTCTTTAAAAGACAAGGCGGATTTAAGCGAGATCCAGCGGCCAAGCAGCGCGATGTATGGGACTTCACGTGCTTCAATTACAATGAGAAGGGACATCTAGCCAAGGCATGTCCCCATGCCAATGGGACTCTAGGCTCAAGCTCCACCAAGCAGCCCTCAAAACAAGCGTGTGTCACGCTTTGGAGTGAATCAGATGATGACTCTGACGATTGAGTGCAAGCGGATGTGTGCTTGATGGCTGGTGCTGGATCCGACTCAGACTCTGGATCTAAGATTGAGGTAGCCGATCTAAACCTTGATATATTGCCTAAGTGAAATCTTGTTTGTCTTTTGAGAGAACTGATGGTTGAACACAAGTCTCTAGCTAATCAAGCTAGAGAACAGCTGCATGAGCTTAATTGTAAAAAGGAAGAGATAGTGGAGCTTTCCAAGCGTTTGCATGACAATCCCACTCTCCTGACTAAATCTTGTGAGCGTTGTCATGGGAACAGGTTGGAAAGACACTCTGACTCAACTAAGGACGTGAAGCTTGATCAGATTATATCCAAGCTTGACGGTCTTACTAAGCTAGTGGAAGCAAGGATTGTTCCTCAAACAGTCTTTGTGAAAGCTAGACCTGGACTGGGCTATGACCCCCAGGTGTCTTCCTCTAACAACAGCTTTCCTTAATCAAGTGACTATTCTGACAAATATAAATCACTTGAGCAAGACTTGACTGCTTATAAAAGTGAGAACTCTCACTTGAAGAGCAGGATCAAGGTTCTTGAGAAACAACCATCTAAAACCAAAGAATGGTTTCACGGGGAGAAAGTGCACCACATGTATGTGAAACAAGCGCGAACCCCTACTCAACCTATGAAATTAGAGACCAGTCCAAAAGACTAGTTCAGCAATAGCTATGTCTAATGTTCCCACGAAGCGCAAGCTTCGTTGGGAAATCAAAGCTTGATCTTTGTATTTGAAGGTTGGAATGAAGAGTAGTTAGTACATTGATAGCGATGGTTCGTGTCACTTGACGAACAATCCACAGTTACTACTCTCATTTCAGGCTAAGGAGGGAGATAGGGTCTCCTTCGGTGACAAAAGACAAGGAAAGATCAATGCTAGAGGATACTAGCGCAATCTGTGATAATACCAGCGCAATATGTGTGTCCAAGAATCCAGTACATCATACAAGGACTAAACACATCGATGTACGGCACCACTTTCTACGTGATCATGTGGAGCGCAAGAACATCGAGCTTAGTCATGTATCTTCAGAATGGCAAATAGCGGATATCTTTACAAAAGTGCTTATGCGACAGACTTTCTTAAACCTTTGGGTTCAACTTGGTCTTATGCGACTCCATTAGCTTTGAGGCAATGGCTCTGTAAGTATTTTCCCTATTGACTAGAACTAGCGAGCTTAGTACCAAGGTACGAACTATGGTTTCTTGCGCTTGATAGCTTTGATTCATTCATGCGTTATGGTTGTTCAATAAACTGAATTAGCTCTGAAGTTATTTTTCTAGTTTAGCTTGATTTGATATGATCTTAGTCAATTGCATGCTCTTCTTTGCCAAAACTTTTACAATGGTGATCGTCTTTTACCCATATTACATGCCTAAGAAATGATCCATTGCATAGGTGTCCTTAACCTGACTAAATGTTACGCTTCTCTCGTCCTTAATTAAACTCCACATTAGAGAAGTATTCATTTGGTGACAAAAAGCTCAATTCCCTCATTATATGCACATACGCTTACATTTTACTTGAGTGATTGAATGCTCTAATGTCCCCAACTTGAAATGTGCATTTCCTGTTCTTTATATTCTTTGCATAGTGGTTGGTAAGTTTGACATTGGACATCACACATTTGCATCTAACAGCCTCAGTCAGCTTTGTGCTTCATCACAATTTATTGGCACGTGGTGTTTATGGTTGAGCTTTTATTGGTGGAAGGTTTCTGTGTTGAGCTTCAAGCGCAACGGCTAGTTTGAATATCGGATTTGAGTTTGCTTAGATTTGAGGTAACGGCTAGTTGGAAAAAGGTACTTTCCATTTTAAGAGGTAACGTCTCCCTGCAATTATAGCCGTTAGAATAAGCAGCGCGTTACATCGGGATTTTTATTGGACCGTTTCACCGCCCAACGCGTTGTCTTCAGTTTTAATCCAGATCGTTGATTTCATCGGTGGAGATTGGTTGCCAAGCGCCTATATATATGAGGTAAATGATCCTTTTCGATTTACCCTAACCCTTACTCACTTGCCAACTATCTCTCTCTCTCAAACTCCGATCACACTGTTCTTCCTCAATCCCTCGCTCACACAAATTGTCATGGAAAACCTAAATCTTGCCGCTCTTGACCCTGAAACCCCGGAAAAGGTTGAGTCTCTCCTAAAAGCTCAACCTTCCTCCTCGGTTCCGTCTGCCTCCACACAACCTCAAACACAAGCTTCTCAAATAACAGCCTCCTCAAACACACCTCTACCTCCTACCACTAAACCTATTCCTACCTCAGATGCCCCTAACGCTCCAAAGCCCTCTACCATTGATCTAGACCTCACGGCACAGGACCTTGAAATGTCAGGATACGATGAAGATCAGGTAGCAAAGGTTATCGCTGATCTAGAGAAGGATGGTGAGAAGACGCATTCAGATGTCCCTGCCGAACAAGCGGATCTGGAGAAGCAATTATTTACACCTGCTAAAGGCAAAGGTGCACTTGGGGTTGATACACCATCCAGGTTAGCTGCCCCTTCTCTTTTATCTCCACAACAGTTGATTGCCTCTCTCCCCTCAGAGTCTGACGATGAAGACGTCACTGTCCACCGTATTGGTTCTGATTCTCCTCTTCACCTGTCTACCCACCGTCCGGATCGACAAAGCGATCTCGTTCGCAGACATGGCTGTAAGCGAAAAGCTCCAGTGGTAGAGCAAGTCGAGTCATCTGACGGTTCTGAACACGATTCTCCTCCTCCTGAGGCGCTTCAAGAGAAAGGTACAACTACCAGGGCTAAGCGCACCAAAATAGTCGGTGCCAATTCATTTCCTCCAGTCCCTCCAGGTATCGCAAAGCGCAACTTTCTCTATCCATAAATTGTGACACAGGATCTCCTAGTTGAGCTAAAAGACTCTTCCTACGTCAAGAAGTTCTCTGGGTGGCTCACCATGCAAGGCTGGGATAAGCTCGAAACTGAGCCAGCGCACTACAACGACTCTATGGTATACCAGTTCTATGCAACAATGGAGTCTCACACTGCCAACCTCGAGTACTCGCAAGTCTGGTTCAACTGGAGAGGTAATACTAAGGAGACATTTCTGGTAAAGGATCTCGCAAGAGCGATATGGCTAACGGGTCAATCTAATGGCTTCGGGCGAATTTACAAGAAGAACTGGCCTGCTGGCGCTAAACATTTGAAGGAAGTTGTATTTGGCTCATCTGTTTCAAAGCGCACCTTAACAGTCGACCTCCTCAAGCCAAGTCGTCGTCTGCTTCATCATTTCATCATCACGAATATTACTCTTCGTGATTATGACCGGGAAAAGGTGACCATCGCAGATTGTTGTATAATGGCGGCAGTGCTTTCTAACCAGGTGGTGAATACTGCTCAGATAATGATGAGCCATCTCGTTTTATGTCGCGCTGCAACATCAGGTTCCCTTCCATTCCCTCATATTATTTGTAAAATGTTGAAAGCTGACGGGCTCTACGACACTGCTCTGAAGGAATATGATTGTTCGACTTTTCTCACAAGTGATGCCATCTTTGCACTTCTTCTTTACAAGTCAGAGGGTGCTCATCCTTCCAGCTCAAGATCTGATCACAGTCCTCGTCCTCCAACCGTTGCTGCTTCTATAGATGTTTCGGGTATCGTCGCTGCCCTCGAAGCGCACCACGACAGGGTTGAGAGACGTTTGACAGAGTTGTGTGAATCAGTTGAGAAGTTTGCTGCCTTAGTTCAGATTGGAATGGACAGGAATTTCCAGATTATGATAGAGGCTGATGAGCGTCGTTAGTGTGATTGTGTTGGTGGTAGCGCTTTTAAAGCGTCTATTGCTTGTTTCTCTTATCCTCTCCTATGTTTTGTTAAATGATGAACTAGTCTCGTTAGGGTTCCTATCTTTCTCTTGTGGCAGTTTGCTAAAAATGATAATGAAGTATGTGTTTTCTTTCATATCTCTGAGAGCTTGCTACCGTGATGCTTTGGTTGCTTAAGTTGCTTTTTGTTCACTATAATTGTCATGCATTGAATTCTTAGCTAGAAAGCGCACCCTCCTATCTTTCTTACAATATGATTAAGCTTTTGATTTTTTCGATGATGTCAAAAGGGGGAAGAAAACAGGTACATCCGTCATTGATTAAGGGGGAAGTTTAAGACTTTCTTGAACTTAGGGGGAATAAGAAAACTGTTGGTAAAGTACTTGGTAAGGGTCCTTTGACCTATTTCCGAATCTGAATATATGATTAACTTGTTGTTTTATTGTCTTCATTTTTATCATTATGGAAAGTTTATGATCTTACTTGTTAAAAGTTTCTCATCATCAAAAAGGGGGAAATTGTTAGTTGAGCTTTGATAGTCATATGAAAGCTCAATGTATTTCTCTTTATTTTGATGATAACAAACTTATCTATCTAATCTCTTTGTGTTTCTAAGCTTCCCAGGTTATTATAAGATCTGGATGCGCTTTAGTCACTAAGAGATGCGCTTCGATTGTTCTCAGTCGCGCTTAACACCAAGCGAAGAAATCAAGTTTTGCAAGCGGTGCTGGAATAACTCCATTCAAGTCAAGAAGCAAGTGTAGTCAAGCTTCGAAGGCCAAGAGGGCACGCTTGAATGAAGCTGAGTTGTTTTTGATCACGAGAGTCCACTGTAGCAAAGGATGCATGCCATCGCAGAAGAGTACTTCCCAAAAGCTTGGAAAGGTTGGTGAGCGGGAGAATTCAAACAGTGTGTACGTGGGATGCGAGAAGGGTTTGGAATTTCCTTGAAGCAACTCCAAGGATTGCCAACGTGGAGGAAGGCGGTTAGCAAGTGAGGCACGGATTGCTGACATGGCGTCGATCAACAATAGAAGAACAAACCGAGTTAATTCTGTCCATTGATCATCTCTAACAACTTGATCAAAGCACACGGATTGATGAGGTGGCAGCTAGCTTAGTTCGAATTTGTTACACAAGTTAAGTATGTGTGTATCTTAAGTTGTGTGTATAAATAGTGAACTGTAGCTATCATTCTTAGGGGTTACAAAGTGAGATAAACAGAGAGAAGCTGAGAAGAGCATAGAGTGAACTCATTTGTAATCGAGAGTGAAGTACCTTTGTTCTTTAGAGCTGAAACTTAGTATTGTGAGAAGTGAGAGTACAAGAGTGAGCCTCTTAAGAGTGCTAAAGGGTGATCTGTACTCTTGTTGAAGCTAGAGCTGTAATCTCTTTTGATCAATATAGTAGGGTGAGTTTTATCCCGAGTCAAGTAGTGACTTAGGGTTCTCACCGTTTAAGAAACTCTTCTGTGCAAGTTGAAGTGCGCTTTAAACACTTAAAGCGCGCTTTATTGTTGTCTGACCTATTTCCGCATTCACGGACATTAGTAAATCCATTACTAAGTGTTCCAACTAGGTCAAGCGCATCTCTAAGTATAAAAGCGCAATATTGTACTTTGAGTTGTGTATCTATAGCTTAATGAACTATAGATACATTGATCAATAGCTGCTTAAAACACGTTCCTACAACTTTTCTTCCAAATATGTTGGAATTCGGTCAACGACTCGGTTATTTTGCAAGTTCTTAAATCCCTCCGCAACTGAAGACTACTAGCAGGTTTGAATGATACCTTTATTGATGTGAGATATTTCATATAGCTCATCTAGCATGATTTAGCACATATTCTATGAAGGAACGGAGCACATTAATGAAGTTTGGATGTTTATGGTCTGAGAGATGACTTTATGCTAATTGAATATTATTACAGAGTTTTGGAGTTAAAGTTGAGAATTCAGCTATATCAAAGAGCTAGGAGGAGGAAGAGACACAAGAGTGTGCACACATTGGCGTATGAAGAAGAAAGGAGCTATGTCACACCAGAGCCATGGGCGCACCACGCGACCCGTGGCCGAAGCATCTTGGCAGATTCGCTCGCCACATTTTAGAGACTTGACCGTATCTTAGTTGTTAGTATTCTATGGAAGTTGTTTAGTAATTTAGAGTTTTATAATGTTCATCTTGATTTGTTTTATTTCTTTTTGCCCTTCCTAAAGGATATTAGACTTTTAACTTAGATTTTATGGTTAGTTAGAGGGAGATAATGATTCACACCACACAAAGTCGTTCATCTCTTTGTTTCCCTCTTTCATGAAGAATCAACTCCATTGTTGATTGTCCTAGGAGCTTGAAGCTTTCTTCTATGGTTTTGTGAGTGTTTTATATTAATTTGTATTCTGTTTTGGTTATTTTATCTCTCATTGTTTTAATTGCATTGTCATTCATGAATTCTACCATTTAGACTTAGGATTGGATTTCATACTATTACGGTTTTATTATTCAATGTAATAGGTAAATCTAGTAACGAACACGATTAATAGGGTTATGTGGTGAATATGAATTTGTGAGTTGAGAGATAATTGTATATTATGAATTGATATGTTAGTTTTCATAATCTTATTTTTAATTGGGATAAGTTAAAAAATAAGTGGATTAAGAATTAATATAACATAAGGATCAAAGACATATTTGAATAACCTATGGTGATTAGGTGAATCAATATCAATCCACTTATAAACAGACAATCAAGGAAATCGTTATTTTTAGTCTACAACAATCTAAGCATAAAATCCCCTCTTTCATACTTGCAATATAACTAGTTAGTAATTCGTAATAAAGGTTTACACTAGATCTATGTGGGTTCAGCCATGTGCTTACCAAGTACTTCTGTATTGGGTATACGATAGGAATATTAATCTTGACCGTGTGTGACGACCGCATGCACGTCAAATTTGGCGCCATTGCCGGTGAGTCGAGTTATAAATCTTATTACGAATTGCTAACTTTGTGCAGACCTATCTGACGGTCTACACCTTTTCTACTGACCAAATTCTAGTGTTGGTTGTAGCCTTGTAGAATCAACGGCGAAAATGGCCAGTAGAATCAAGGGAGAGTCAATGAATTGGGACATGACACATGCACCCAGTGTTGTCGTAATACCAGAATCGTATGAAGGTCCTGACTTCATCATCACGAAAAGAATGGTGGACTTGCTTCCACTTTTCTTTGGATTAAACGAAAAAGATGTGGTACGAGACACGAATAATTTTCAAAGGATATGTGATTCGATAAAGCCATGAGGAGTTTCAGATGAGCAGATAAGGATAAAAACCTTCCATTTCACGCTCAAAGGGGAAGCAAATGATGGGCTCAACTGTGTTCCGAGGAGCAGTATCACTACCTGGCCCAAGCTATACCAAGCGTTCTTGAAAAGATTATTCCCGAAAAGATGAACCAAATAAGGAGGGAGATCAATTCAATATCTCAAGGACCAGATGAGATTGTCAATGATTTTTGAGAGTGAATCCAGAGGCTCTACGTAAGTTGCTAGAATCACAACATTTCAGATGACATCCTAGTGGAAAATATCTATTTTAGCCTTAGAAATCAAGACCGGATATATTCGACGTTGCTTGCGGAGGCCCAATCTACACTCAAACACTAGAGCAGAAGTGAGAATCTTCAACAACCTGGCAGATAGCACTCAACCGTCTCTAAATAAGCCAACATCATCTCCAAGAGAAGAGGATGTGGAACTATCAAAAGTCGAGCAAGTGGATAAAGAATTATTGTTGGCTACGAAATTAGCCTCCGTGGCAGAATTAATGAAAAAACTCGATACACGGGTGGGAAAAACTGCACAAACCATCACTTAAAACAAAAGCGGCAATGAAATTGTGAATGTCGTAGAAATTAGGAGTGGAAAGTAGTTGCCCAATCCATATCTAGAGAGATTCGAGGAAAGGGAATGCAGAATCCTGACGAAAAAGACGTCGCGCCCTGCGGTAGAAATCCTGCGAGTCGTGCTGGACAAAACACCCCACACTTGGTCCGACGCAACCTTCGTTGAAGGCGAGGATTAATTTCCCGAATTTCGTGAAAATACCAACATCTCACCAGAGATAGAGGCACGGCCCACAGCAGAATTTTCGCGCCCTGCAATCACCTATGACGCGCCCCACGTTGTCAACCAAAAGCGGAAACAGAACGAGGAGGTGATTGACACTTATATTCGACTAGATTTATCTCCCCTCGGTTTATACTTTTCTATGCACCTTTCCCATATGCAATTAGGAGTACTAAAAAGTTCACGAACGAGAAGGAATTTTTTGAGACATTTAGTAAGTGTGAGGTGAACATTCCATTACTGAAACGGGTTGGAAGCATTCCACGATATGACAATTTCTTGAATGAACTTTGCACAATTAAGACGAACCACAAGGTGAAAGGACGACAAAAGATTAAAATAAGCGAGGAGATCTCAGCGATATTCTAGAGAAGGATCCCAAAGAAGAACAGTGATCTAGGTATGTATTCTATCCCATGTATTATTGGAGAAGTTTTGACAAAGCTACACTAAACGTAGGAGCCTCAATAATGTCTTGCCCTACTCTTTATATAAATCTCTAGGTTTAGGACCTTTAACTGAAACATGAGTAGTTGTGCAACTAGCTGATAGGAAGGTAGGTAAATTGATATTCCTTACAGACATTTATGTGATACAAATGGAGCACGATAAGGTTTCAACACCCATACTTTTAGGATGACCATTCATAAAGACTGCTGGAATACTAATAAATATGATTAAGGGAACGTTGACAATGGAATTTGATGGAGAAATTTTCACGTAGAATATAAATAAATCCATGCAACACCCACAAGATTTCCATTCTCTATTTTTATTGATGCTATAGAACCTATAATGCAAAAGGTGTTTGACATATCTGCCACTGATGAGCTTAAAAGTGTTATTGAAAGTAGTATTACGGGTCCAAATACAGAGCATGAAATGACCACTAACAAGAAGGAGGTAATTACACAATTAAATGCATCGTGTGAGTACTCCAATAATCCTTTGGGCAGTGGACACACTTCACTAATAACATCGAGTGAGAAGCTCCTACCTTCTATTGTGCAGACACTAGACATAGAGATTTAACCATTTCCGGATCATCTCAAGTATGCATTTCTAGGAGAATGGGAGATGGTTCCTTTCATCATCTCCAACAAACTCTCCGACAAGCAACAAGAGAGGTTTGTAGTTGTACTAAAGGAACACAAAGAAGCTCTAGAGTGGACAATTGCAGACATTGAAGGAATCAGTCTGATGACGTGCACGAACCAGATTCTGTAAGAGGAAGGGCCAAGACGAAAAGGCGACCACAAAGGCGACTGAATCCATAAATGATAGAGGTAGTAAAGAAGGAGGCACTCAAACTCTTACAAGCTAACATGATATACCCCATTTTAGACAGTGAATGGGTGAGCCCAACACAGGTGGTTCCAAAGAAAGGAGGGATCACCTAATGGAGAATAACCAAGGAGAGCTCGTCCCTACGAGGACTGTCACAAGATGGAAGGTTTGTATTGATTATCACAAGCTGAATGCGGCAACTCAAAAGGACTATTTACCTCTACCCTTCATAGACCATATGCTCAAACGACTAGCAGGTCGTTCCTACTAATGCTTCGTGGATGGTTATTCTGGATACTTCCAAGTGGTGATAGAGCTAGAAGATCAAGAGAAGGTGATGTTTACATGCCCCTTTGGCAAATTTGCATCACGTATAATGTGTTTCGGACTTTGTAATGCGTCAGGTACTTTCCAAAGGTGTATGGTTAGTATTTTCTCTGAGTACATAGAAAAAATTATCAAAGAATTTATGGATGATTTCACAGTTCATGGAAATAGTTTTGATAATTGCTTACATCACTTGACACTTGTACATAAAAGATGCATAGAAAAGAACCTAGTTCTTAATTTGGATAAGTTTCATTTTGTGGTAGAACAGGGTATAGTTCTTGGCCATATTATCTTTCGCCAAGGGTATTGAGGTCGATAGGGAAAAGATTGATGTAATTTAGTCTTTTCCTTATCCTACTAACATTCGTGTGCGTTCTTTCTTACTACATGTAGGTTTGTACTGTAGGTTTATCAAGGACATTTCAAATATCTCATCACCCTTGTGTGAGCTGCTAAAGAAAGAAGTGACATTTGAGATGAGCATGGATTGCAAGAAGGCATTTGACACGCTCAAGGAAAGGCTAGTGAGCACACCAATCATCAAGTCACCGGACTGGTGCTAACCATTCGAGATCATGTGCGATGCAGGTGACTACACAGTTGGAGTCGTGCTAGGCCAAAGGGACGGACAAGCATCACAGTCATATACTATGAGTCTGTCACACTCAATGGAGCCAAAGGAAATAATGCACCACTGAGAAGGAAATGGTTGATGTAGTACTTTCCTTGGATAAGTTCAAACAATACATGATGTGGTCCAAAGTCATAATATACATTGACCAAGCGGCCATTCATTTTGTAATGATGAAGAAAGATGTCAAGTTGTAATTGATTAGGTGGGTCCTCCTACACTCCAAGTTCCATATTGAAATACGAGACAAGAAGGGAACAGAGAACAGAGTGGCAGACCACTTAAGCATGATTGTCATATATGAGACTGAAAGTGAGCTAACCCTAATACATGGAGAATTCCTAGGAGATCTAATGTTCTAGACATGCACTATTCCAGTGACCGCGCCCCGCGTCATAAAACTTGTGCCCCGTGGTACTCTGTCTGCAATAACAACAGTGTGAGGCGACCCAGATTCAAGTAGGGAGGAACACAGGGATGATGTCGCGACATGCCTTGAAGAAGTCGTGCCCTGTGGCAATAATTCTGCGCTCCACGCTGCCTTGTCTGACGGACCAGTGAAAATCTGAAGCTAGTACTGGAGGAATACTTGGATACAATCCCTAATACCACATATCATCTACAATTCCTCAAAGATATAGATAGCAACATCGATTTGATGCTAGTACACAGCCGAGTTGATGTCATACTCTCAATCCGTAAGATGATTCCATGGTAAGCTAACATGGTGAACTACTTAGTCCGCGGAGAATTTTCACAAGGAGCAATCAAGTCAGTAAGAGACAAGATGCAAATAGAATCCCAAATTTATGTCTGGGATGATCCATATCTATGGAGACACTGTCCGGATCAGGTGATAAGACGTTGCTTGGATAGAAAGGAGGTAATTTTGTCCTTACATTTTGTCAAACAGAAGCATGTGGGGGCCATTTTGGGTAAATAGAATAGCTAAGAAAGTATTAGAAGCATGACTCTATTGGCCGCACATCTTTTGAGATGCTAACACATTTTGTAGATCATGTGACCGATGCTAGAGGACAGGGAATGTGAACATGGCAAATGAAATTCTGCAATCATCGTTAATCTTTTGCAAGATTTTTTATGTTTGGGGCATAGATTTCATGGTAACATTCCCCAACTCATCTGGGTATGCTTAAATTTTACTTAAAGTGGACTACATCTCCAAATGGGTGGAGGCAAAAACTACTATGACTGGTTATTTTAAAGTAGTTGCAGGATTCCTTAAGGCAAACATTTTTTCTAGGTTTTGGATCCTAAAGTTCTTGATAACTGATTGCAACACTCACTTCCTAAATAAGACGGTTGCTGCACTACTCTAGAAGTATCATGTCACTCAGCGAGTGTCCATTGCCTATCATCCGCAAAAAAATGTTCAAGTGGAGGTTTCCAACCGGGACATTCAGATCATTCTGGAGAATATGATAGCATCTCACAGGCAAATTTGGAGTGAGTGCCTCAATAACGCTCTCTAGGCCTACAGAATCACATAAAAGACACCTATTGGGTTTTCACTCTCCCGTTTGGAGTACAGGAAGGCATGTCACTTCCCCGTGGAGCTGGAGTGCAAGACATGGTGGGCTGTTAAGAAGTGCACATGAGGATAAACAAAGTAGGCGAGTTTCGGATGTTACAAATGCAAGGTCTAGATGAGATATGACATGAAGCATTTGACAATGCAGTTCTATACAAAGAAAAAACGAAAGCATGGCATGATAGGAGCATATTGAGGAAGGATTTCCATAAAGGATTCAAGGTGTTACTCTTTCAATCCATACTTCGACTCTTCCTATGAAAGCTTTGTTCTAGATGGGCAGGGTTGTACATAGTCAAGAGAGCATATCTACATGGAGTCGTGGAAATTGGTGACACAAGGAGTGGGTAAATAACCAATGTGAATGGTCAAAGGTTAAAACCTTACCATGACGGGTGGATCAACACAATACTAGATGTAGAAACCCTTGCGGAGATCAAGGAAGAAGAAGGATGACCAAGAGTTGTCGTCAAGCAAATAGACATTAATTCAGGTGTTGCTCGGGAGGTAACCCGATGATGTTTTTCCCTTTTCCCCACAATAACAAAAAAAATAGCAACCTCAACCCTACCCTTACGTCACCATTTTGACCGCAACTCCACACAACTCTCTCCCAAAAACCAAATGCAAGCTTTCCCACCATTCAACTTGCTCATTTCTTCACCACTGCGCCCTGCATTATTAATTATGCGTCCCGCACCGGAGTTCTGCTTCGTCCAACGCCATCAAAGTTCAAGGTTCTGTAAAATATAACCCCTAAGCTTCATTAATCACCAGCATTCCCAAGAGCCTCGAAATTCCATAAATTTCAAAGCTTTTTGAGCAAATAGGAGAAAGAATCCATTTTTTGGCGAAAACAAGGTGATTTTCTGGCGACACAAACAGTACTGACGAGTTTCGCCAACAAAAATTGGCACACGCCACGCAGAGAAATCGACGCACCCACGGTGTAAAAGACGTGCCTCATGGCCTCCGATCTTCACTTCCACTAGACCTGACACTATACATTTGGATAACTCCGAGATTAACTTAGCTCGTTGTACGTTTTTATGACAAATCTTGTACTTTGTTAGTTGAGTTATGTCGGGTGTAATAATGGACAACAAATGGTGGACTGATGCAGAGTTGGATTTGTTGGATACGTTGTTGGAATGTAATTTTACTAGTTCTAGCAAGGTGATCGATATTCCCACAATGAGGGAATTGGGCATATGGGAATGACTACAACGTTTATTTGAGTTCGATGGGCTGGGTAACTTCCTGAAAATTAACCACCCAACTTACGAGAAGTTATGTCTCTTCTTCTAGACGACCTTGGAGGTTGTGTACACTTTTACAGAGGCTTGTGACAACGAGGTTATGCAAATCAGCTTCGTGTTACTAGTGGTACTTTGTACTAGTGGCGTTTCTTCGCTAAGCCTTTAGAGTCACGAAAGACCCGACTCTAGGGTGGTCAAACATCCACATTCAGCAACCATTTGATTTTTGGCTAGAGGCAACTGTTGCACCATTTGAGACCAGCAATGAATATAACAACAGGACGACGCACCTAGCTATGAGAACAGCGTGCAAGCTGTTGACCACCAACATTCACAGGAATGTGAATGTGAACCGCGTTTCACAGGAGCTGCTCTCCCAATTATGGGGACTCAAACCTTTCGACGACCTAGTGACATGCTAGGCTACCGAGTTCATCAACAAAATCGGGCGGGTGAAGGAGATGAAGCCACGACGTGAGATCGTACAGGGCTACTTGCTGATCTCGCTGGGCCTCGAGCCAACCATGAGAAACAAAAGTCAGCTTGAACTGAATCATCGAGAACTATACACCTCGAGCCAGTCATTAGTAGAAAAAGAGACATCGGACTGGATCATAAGGAGCTATACACCTCGAGCCAGTCACGAGTAAAGGAAAAAAGAAAAGACAAGGGGTTGTAAACCAATGAGCGCATTGGAAAATACAAGTACTCGTATAATATGGACTGAACGTTTTATGATGTCAGGACCATGTAGAGTACATTCGGCGCAATATCATGGTTGTAAGATTTAGTGTTACTTTATTAGATTCATCATTCTAGAAAAATCATTACATCGCGACCCTTCATTTTTACCTTTTCTATACATTGCTACGCAAGTAGAAAAAAGGGCAAGGGGTAGTAAAAGTAGAGGGTCGCGAGATAATAAATTTAAGCAAGTCAAGACAAACGCATAAAAAAGAGAAATAAAGCATATCATAATAAATCACACAAACCAAAAGAGAATCATAATGAACATCGAGCCAGGCACCGGGCACGGAAGACATCGGGCTGGTGATCGAGTAAAGAGTTCTATGCTTGTCGAAGCATGACCTTTCGTATAAAGTATGTGTCAAGTTGTAGGGTTGAATTAAATGCTCACTGTTTGTCGAGGTGCGACCTTATCTCACCGAGACACCTTCTATATGGTGTAAGCCTCGGCCGGGTCGCCGAGCAACCTTATATATGATATAAGCCTCGACTCTATCACCGAGCAATCCTATATATGACATAAGCCTCGGCTCCATCACCGAGCGACCTTGTATATGATGTAAGCCTCGGCTTCATCACCGAGCAATCTTGTATATAGTTTATGCTCTGGCTTCATCGCCGAGCAACCTTGTATATAGCGCAGGCCTCTTCTGAATCACAGAGTAGCCTTGTGGCGATAAAAGCCTTGTGGAGTCGCAGACCTTTCTGCAAAGCGTGTAGGATTTTGCCTCAACACGAAGGCATCCCAAAGCAATGAAGCATTCGTTCTCACGAAGAAACAAAGCCTTTGTTCTCACGAAGAAATAATGCCTTTGATCACATGAAGAGAGAGCAAAGCTCTCGTCTATTGAAAGTTCTAAAGCATCTACCTATTGCGAAATATAGCAGAGTCTACTATGATAATTGACTAAATTATCCCCTCGTAACAAGGAGCGCTCCACAATCACCATCTCTAGTATTCAAAGTCGGGATCACGAGCTTCATTAGGGCTAATGATTCGTCTCGGTTTCCTTAGATTAACACCAAACCCAAAGCTCATGGCCCATGACTTCGAATCCTCGCATAGTGTGTAATCCACGCAGATACAATCGCTCGGGCCCTGTCAACCGATCGATGTGTACAATCGCTCGGGGCTCTGTCACCCGATCAATGTGTACAATTGCTCAGGGCTCTATCGGATGTTGAATACAATCACTCGGGGCTCTATCACCCAGTTGGCATGTACAATCACTCGGGGATCTATCGCTCAGTTAGCAAACAACAAGTATAGATGCTCGGGGCTTCATCGCCTAGTTTACGAAAATAAGCATTTCGGAACTTGATCCCCGACGTACCACGATCAAACGAATTGGTCTACAATATATAATCGAAATAATATTTCTTCAAAGAACTTTGCGTATATGGAGACGAGAAAGCAATAATCGTTGTGTCGTCGTATGAACAGGCACGAAGATGGCGCACTGAACTCGTACGTAATCTCTTCGTTAAATTAATACGAGACGAGAGATCTATGTACTTGTGGTTAATTAAGAGTGTTGGATCCCATACGACCATTAGGTTGAGATTCATCCATGACCGAATAACCCACTGACGAATTCTTGAAATAACTTTTGGAGATTTCACACCCATCCACCGAGTTGAGTCTTATTTTGTCTCACGCGGCTCTGTGACTCGTGAAAGATGATGGCGTTTCCTTAAGATGTCGTACAAGTACATGTGTCGGAAAATTTGCATAAAAAGATCGAAATATTCGCAAGACGCTCGTACAAAGTATAAAACTCAAAAGGGGTCCAACTAGGCAAGTCTTCGTCTTCCCTCCGCAAAAGTCGAAGGACTTGCGGGGCTGGATGTTGGACCAGAATAATAATATAGGTCCAACTTTACTATAAGCCCAAAAGCCTTCTAGATCATGAAGTCATTATAAATAGAACACTTCATCATTAGTAAGGGAGAGATTTTTTATTAGGTTTTATTAGTTGCGGAGAAAGCCTATTTTATTTTATTAATTTGGTTCTAATCAAAGGGGCGGAAATCTAATTCTTGCCGTTTATCTCTCTGTACCACACGACCTTTCCCGTCTGTTTCGTCCTCTGTTTTCATTCCTCTATAGTGCTTCCCTTCGTTCATATTCCAACCTCAAGCATCGGCTTGTTACTTCCCCTCTTCCCTCCGACTAGTCCTATCGCCAAGGAGAATCCTACAGGCGGGCTTTCTGTCCGTATCCCATGTCTCGCGCCCCGTTTTCTGAGCGTCATCTCACGTCGCCGAGCCAATCCTATTCCACCATCTCTGCGCGTGGTCTAGCATGGTGAGTCGTCTTTGTCCCTCGCCGCCATGAAACCTCCGCAGAAAATCGCCCGTTGAATGCTACATGCCCAGATTTGTCTTGATTCTCGAACCAAGCCACCATGTACAGACGACAGGAAGCTAACCACCCACAAGGCAAATTGAGTTCCCGCTCAAACTGTCGTCGACTCCCGCATTTCCTCTGTCTTATCACCTTCTTCTCCGATTAAGGTTGTTCCTTTCTGCTCGAACTAGGATATTCGTTGTGAAACAAGGGACGAGGTTCATGTCCTCGACAGTGACCAGAAGCATAGTGTAAGCTCCGCCCGCCTTCTCGAGCTCTCCCCTCACCATTCAAAGCCTTGCCTTTGCCGAGCATCTCGAGGGCCTCGCCGGAAAACAGAATCGAGCTCTCGGGCTCCTCCCCCCTCGACCTCGCCGGAAAACAGAGTCGAGGATCTCACTGGAAAATGGTGCCAAGCTCCTAGAGCTCCCACCTTCCTCAAGTGCCAACGCCGGGAACTGGCCGTTGGAGTTCTCGGATTTCTCCATCTCAAGCATCTCAGGAGTAGGGCTCGAACCCCTTGAGCTCTTCCTCTCAAACCACCCCTCATGAGCTCTCCTTTCTAGGTGGCGGATAAAAGCTCCTCGACGAAGACGACATAAGAGAGTGGAAATGGGCCTTTCCTCATAGGGCCTTTTCCATGATGGTCCGGTTACTGTAATAATGTAATGAGGTTTGGGCTTTCCATGATGGGCCTTCTCTATGGATACTGCAATTATGCAAGGAAGAAAGGCCAATCTGAAGGAAGAAGAGGAAATCAGGGGTATCACGTGGGCCTGTCCACTTTGCAACTGATATTTAGGCCATTCGTCTAAAGCAGATAATTGGGCCTTTCAATTTGGGCCATACAAGGCCTAATGTTTTTATATAACAAATCGGGAATGGACTTCTATCTCAGGGTCAGGTAAGTCAGCTTTAATCAACTTAATCAGCTCAATTATATATTAAAGCTCCATTCGAGCATATTATTTAATTAGTCTTGGGCGAATCTTGACTTATCCACACCGCTTGTATCGTATCTACGGTACCTAGTAGCGGGTAAATTATATGAGAGGGACGTTATTCATCCCCTCTCAAGGGGGAGTCATACGGTGAACGGAGCACAGATTTCCATAATCCTAATGCTCATTTGTCAAATACATTATATATGCATATTTAAATACATTACTGACTTGAGCGTCGGAGAGCCCGTCCTGAAGACCCCCACCTCCAGTTCTGGGCCTTTTGCAGGGTAATTGAAGATATCAAATCAACTCAGAAACGATTGGCGAGAAGAGCAATACGAGAAAGGATGGAAAAGCCCTCGAAGATGGAGTGTTGCCATCTTCCACCCGCTGGAGCAAGATAGGGACAAATCCGGGCTTCAACAAAAGTAATAGTTGAAATGTAGATTCTAGATAACTTTGTGAAATGTGAATGACCGGAACCCCCAAAATAGACCCCTAAGTCAGTGGTCAACTTCAACACACTCTCTGCAACCAGTTGATCAAGCATCAACTGCTTCATATTTGGAGAAACAACCATCTTTGATTTTTGGAGGTTGATTTTCTGCCTTGAGGATGTGCAAAATCTATCGAGACATCTCTTAAAAACTCTAATTTGATCCACTGTCGCTTCACATAAGAGGAGAATATCATCGACAAATAAAATGTGATATATAGGTGGACCTCCCCTCGACGCTCTAACCGGCCTCCGACTGCCCTCCTCAGTCTATCCCAGGACAATATGGCTCGGCCTTTCAACACAAAGCATGAACAAGTATGGGGAAATAGAATCACTGTCGGATTCCTCTAGTCGGTTTAATATTGCGCGTCGTTTTTCTATTCCAGAGTTCATTCAAGGACAAAATAGACACACATTCCATAATCTAGTTAACCCACCTGCCATTAAAACCAGCATCCACTAGAGAATCAAAATTGAAGTCCCACCTCAATCTATCATATGCCTTCTCCAGACCAATTTTCAAAACCGTCCATCCGACCTTTCCTTGCTTGCGTTTTATCGAGTGAATACATTCTTGGGCTAAGCCTATGTTGTCCGTGATGAATATCCCGCGGATAAAGCTTCCTTAAGTAGGGACAATGAGCTTAGGCAACAACTTTTTCAAAATGGTTAGTAAAAAGCTTGATAACAATTATATACAACACATTACAAAGGCTATTTGGCCGGAAATGAGTTACTTTATCTGGATTATTAGATTTAGGGATGAGGGAGATAAATGATATGCACATGATCATTACACGCGGTCAAGATTAATATTCCTATCGAATACCCAACACAGAAGTACTTGGTAAGGACATGGCCGATGCTGGAGAGCTAGTGTAGACCTTTATTATGAATTACTAACTAGTTATATTGCAAGTATGGAAGAGGAGTTTTTTATGGTTGGATTGTTGTAGACTAAAACTAACGACTTCATTAATTGTTTGTTTATAAGTGGATGCTGATTCACCTCACTTTCCGCTATTCAACTATGTCGTTCATCCTTGTGTTCTGTTAACTCTTGATTTAACTTAGTATAAAGTTATCCCAATTAAAGGTATAGATTATGAAAACTAATCACTTCATTCATAACCTACAGTTATCTCAGCTCACAAATTCATAACCAGAACCCTATAAATCATGTTCATTACTAGATTTACCTATTGCATCGAATAAGAAAACCATAACAATATGAAATCCAATACTAAATCTATATGGCATGTCTAGAAGAAAACCATAACAATATGAAATCCAATACTAAATCTATATGCATGTCTAGAAGAATCCATGAATGAAAACACAATTAAAACAATGAGAGATAAAATAACCAAAACAGAATAAGAATTAAGACAAAACACTCACAAATCCATAGTCGAAGGCTTCAATCTCCTAGGTCAATCAACAATGGTGTTAGTTCTCCATGAAAAGGGAAACTAAGAGATGAACGACCGTGTGGTTTGAATCGTCAATCTAAGACAAAAGTGTAATGTCCTTCAATAAGGGAAAACTTGGAATAAAGCAAATCAACACTAACATTATAAGAATCGGAAATACTAACTAACTTCCATAGAATCCAAACGACTAAGATATGGCCAAGTCTGCAAAATGTGGCGCGCGAATCTGCTGAGCTGCTTTGGCTATGGGTCGTTGGTTTATGGCCGAAGGGCCCGTCCATGGCTTTGGTGTGACATTTATCCTTTCTTCTTCGTACGCCAATGTGTGCATCCTCTAGTGTCTCTTCCTCCTCCTATCTCCTTGATATAATTTAATTCTCAACTTCAACTCCAAAACTCTGTAATAACCTCCCATTAGCATAAAGTCATCTCTTGAATCATAAACATCCAAACTCCACTAATGTGCTCGATTCCTCCATAGAATATGTGTTAAATCATGCTAGATGAGATATATGAAATAGCTCACATCAAACTCCCCCATAATTAGACCTTTACTCGTCTCGAGTAAGCTAAAAGAAGGCTAACTCTCCAATCTATCAAACACCAAAGTTCTCCAATAGTGCGAGCGAGAATGGGCTAACACTCCTCCAACAACTATCGTGAAATCTCCTAGGTCGATAAAAACTGAGATGATGTGGATCACGCATGTAGAACTCCGACCCATGCCTCCAACTCTCAAGTGGAAAACCCCAAACTCCTCCTTGTGTCTCCTCTTTTTATGTCGTCTTCTGCCTTAATGAGAAGTCCCAAAATCACTCTTTTCACTCATTTTGCCTAGGTGCTTTTTCAAGATTTCACCTAGCCACTCCTGGGCTCACTTATTCTCACATCTCTGATAGCCTCATATTGCACCATTCTATACCGGACCAGGTTACGTGTTTATTGCATGAATCACCCAGTAGGGTTTTCGAAACATTCCATGATTTTGGTTGCCTTTTTGTTTTTGTGGCTTTTTCATTATTTTATGTTTTTGATTTATTTTTCTAAACAAATGTGATCTATACAAAATCAATAGATAA
Organism: Phyllobates terribilis; assembly: GCF_046119375.1. Lineage (NCBI taxonomy): Eukaryota > Metazoa > Chordata > Amphibia > Anura > Dendrobatidae > Phyllobates > Phyllobates terribilis. Next base: position 32,439 of record NW_027368006.1, on the reverse strand, counting down.
ACTGTAAATATGATAAACCTACTATTAATTTAGTTGATGACTCAACAAAATTACAAAAAAAAACTAGTGAATTATGTACACCAATGAACTATTCCCTCCTCATACTTAAATTATGCATTACCCTAAATGTAGATATTGAACAAAGAATAAAAGGATGATAAGAAAATCGAACAAAATTATAGAAGAAAATGATTGGAAGCAGAAAATGTACCAAATATAGATCTATCGAGGGGCTACCAAAAAAGGTGTGAAGCTCGGACAGTCAGCCGGGTGCGGGTCGCACTGTATATGCCATGGGGTGCGGAATTTGGAAGGTGGGTCATGGTGTGCTTGCTGTCGGGAAGTAGTCCTCGGTACTCATGGAATAACTGCAGAATGCTTAGTACGAGATCATCATGGTAGTGGTGGTGTGATATGGTGCGTGAAGGTGTGACACCAAGATAAAGGTTGTGTAACCTTAAATCTGGTGACATGGTAAAGAAAATAAGTGTGACATCATCGGTGCTAGAATTGGTGTTATCCAAGGGAGAAGACGGCGCTAGATATGGACATAGAAGCGGAACGTAGTGAAATATGGAAAGAAAAATAGTGTAGAGATGTCGTCGGCCCTAGAGTTGGTGTTATCAAGGGATGCGACGACGCTAGATATGGTAGAGAAGAGGAATGCAAATAAAGATGAACGTGGTGTACCTCCATGCATCTTTTATGGATTTTCTTATATCAATGCCATTTTTCCAAAACTAATGCTAGAACTATGTCTATCCGAACTACGAATGCTGAACTATGAGACAGAAGCAATGCAAGCAGCAAAAAAGAGGTCGTAAATATCTTCCGTGCACAAGTTGCACGATAAGATTAAGCAAAAAAGGAAGTTCGACAAACATAGAACAGTCTTAAGCAAATCACAAATAAAGTACAAACTCAATAAAACTACAATACCAATTGCAACCCCCATACTTTGTATGACATGTAACCTTAATATATCAAAAGAGAAATCATTGTAGTGGTGGTGGGAAGTAGTCGGACCATCGCCGCCATGGTATGTGTGGTCTCTCAGTTCATCAACTCCGACCTAGACTATTAGACAGCTTGGCGTGTAATTAGCTCGTCCATCCTCTGAAAGAGGTCCTCCATATGATGCATCAGGTTTGGACGACCTCGACGTTTGGGTCGGGAAGGACCCGCCTCGCCGGCGTTATAGACATGGAACGAAATCTCTTCAAATGGGATGTAGAAGTCACTAGGCATGGGACCATGGGGAAGCTCGCAACGAAGCATGAACTTGTGGCTCATGTTCTTGTAGGACAAACACCAGTAGCGATTCTGCGCGTGTGCGAGGCAAGAGTAGTGCTATAACAGGTCCTTGTCAGAAAGAGTAGACAGAATCCCCTCTAACGTTGTGAATGTCACCCTGAGTGCAAGACATATAGGACTCGATGATACAACCCAGGCTGATTTTGTTGCTCTTGACTCGGCCGAGGCGTACAACACATAGTGATACAGTCCAAGCTGATTTATTGCTCTTGACAGAACCGACATGTTCAACTCTCGACGACACTGCCCAGGCTGAATCGGTTGCTCTTGATGGCTCGATGCATTCAGCGCTCGATGACACTGCCGAAGCTGAATGGGTTGCTCGTGACTGGCTCGAGGCCTTCAGACCCAGAGGACGCAATCCAAGTTAAATAGGTTTCTCGCAACTGTCTCAAGGTTTCAGCCCTGACGATGCAGCCCAAGCTAAATTGGCTGCTCGTGACTGGCTTGAGGCTTCTGCCCCAGAGGACACGGTCCAATCTAAATTGGTTGCTCATGACTGGATCGAGGCCCCTCTTCCTTGAGGATGCAGTCCAAGATGATATGGTTCCTCATGACTGGCTCGAGGCCCTCTGCCCGAGGACGCAGTCCAAGCTGATATGGTTTTCTACTCATTCGGTCGAGTGAGTATGGCTCTCTCACTTGTACCATTTATTCTTGTCAAGGCTTCGTCAAGCCCTAACATGTTGCCTCGTCTAAAAGATGTGATTGTTGTTATTTAGGTTTATGATAACTAGCAGATGTATGCTTTTATGTCATGTACGCGTAAAGTTCAAAAAGATATCGATGATAAGTTACGCACCTCGTCGAGTCGGGTGAGGATAACCTTCCCACTCGACATCATTTATTCGTGTGATCTTCCCACTCGAGGTGAGCGAGATAAACGTCTCATTCACTCTTTTATGTGGGTGTTGCTATCTCGCGAAAAATGCACGAAGTAATTACCTAAGGATTATCTTATATGCTTGACTTTTCTTTTAAATCTATAGGACATACCTCGAGGGCGAGAGTGAGAGCTCTCGGCGCATCGGGTTCCGTACAAAGGTGTGAGGAAGTCCCACGGTCGGCACCAGTGTTGAAGACCGGATTTATTAGTATCTTGCTCCAGTGGGTGGAAGATGGAAACACTCCATCTTCGAGGGATTTTCCGTCCTTTCTCGTATTGCTCTTCTAGCCAATCGTTTCTGAGTTGATTTGATATCTTCAATTACCCTACAAAAGGCCCAGAACCGGAGGTGGGGGTCTTCGGGACGGGCTCTCCGACGCTCTAGTCATTAATGTATTTAAATATGCATATATAATGTATTTTACAAATGAGCATTAAGATTATGGAAATATGTGCTCCGTTCACTGGATGACTCCCCCTTGAGAGGGGGTGAATACCGTCCATCTCGTATAATTTACCCGCTACTAGGTACCGTAGATACGATACAAGCGGTATGGATAAGTCAAGGTTCAACCATGAATAATTAATTAATATGTTCGAATGGAGATTTAATATATAATTGAGCTAATTAAGTTTATTAAAGCTGACTTACTTGACCCTGAGATAGAAGTCTATGCCCGATTTGTTATATAATAACATTAGGCCTTGTATGGCCCAAATTGGAAAGGCCCAATTATCTGCTTTAGACGAAATGGCCTAAATATCTGTTGCAAAGTGGACAAGCCACGTGATACCCCTGATTTCCTCTTCTTCCTTCACATTGGCCCTTGTTCCTTGCATAATTGCAGTATCCATAGAGAAGGCCCATCATGGAAAGCCCAAACCTCATTACATTATTGCAGTGACCGGTGATGAGGCTAAATTCGTTATGCCTATCAAAGAAACCCAACTCGGTATCCATTAGTAAAGTGGGAAGTAAGGGTTGAATCACAAGGAAGTTGATTAACATTTTTTACCACAATTTCATACTAACGAGTAACCAAATTGGGGGGGGGGGGGTTATGTGAATATGATCAAGCAAGCAATCAAACAAGCAATGTTGAGATTTGGTAATATGGATGAAAGGAGTTTACTTCTAGGTTCTTAGCACATCAATCATGCAATATATCATAAACATTCAATTGGTTTATCCTACTCTTTGTTCATGAAAAGTACTAGTCCAACAAGTCCTCGAAACCTTATTCAACTATAATCCGAGAACAACCTAAGATTCAATAATCAAATAGCATTGAGATCAAAGATAGGTAGGGTTGTGCAATACCATTGGCGACAAGCCGATACTTGACACAAGTGTATAATCTCTACGCTAACAACAATCACAACAAGTTCATGTAGATAGCGATTGCTACGCAAGGAAAAGATTCTTCAACAAGAATTATCTAGTCTAGCAATATGAAACAATACCAACCAATCTAGTTCTAGACCTAGACAAATCAATATTTCTCAATAGCAAATTGAGCACAAGAGATTATAAAATAAATCAACAATTGAAACAAGATATAAGATGTAGGAATTTCACAACAATCCAATGAAAGAAGGCTTCGAACTTTGAAGTAAACAAACAAAAACTTAGTGATTCATGAAGCTCTCAACAATGGTGTTTTCTCTACTACAAAGCAAGATCCCGTTAAAAACTCTAGGGAGAAGAAGAAGAGTCTTTTATATTTCTCCGTAGAAAAAACAAAATAAAAACCAAAAATTCAAGTCTGAAATTCAATGGCAAAATTAAACAAAAAGAATTTACGAAACTTCAAGTCAAATGGCATCTTCAAAGCATCCAAGAAAGGCTGAATTCGGATAACTCTGTGGCAAAATCTCGACCGCGATAGTCCAATCGTGACCACAATTTTGCTTGCTGATGTGGAACTCTTCCAAAATCTTGAGTGCTTGAATTTCTAGAAAAAGAGCAAATTGTGGGAGCGATTTCCAGATCTGCAGTATTTCGCCTTTGTCTTCAACTAGCCTCGAGGCAGCTCGGCTTCGCCTATCGGCCCTCTCCTGGTGAAGGTGTGGTACATTCTACATCTAGCTCCATCCCGCAAGCACCAATGAAGGGTACAAACGGGATCTCCATGTCGCACCATAAGAAACGCTTTCGAGCTTCTCGCAAATCCATAATAACAACTCCAAACCGGATTTCGGGAATAATACTCGACAAGCACCTAAACACCGCTAATCCTATACTAATAGTCGCTAGTTATCACCATATAACATGCTCCTATCAAACTCCCCCATACGTAAAACCTTGCTCGTCCCCGAGAAAACAAAGTGATGCTAACTCCTCCAATAAGCACAAAGGTTCATAATAAGAATGAGAAAGCTTGCTAGCAACTATACTCCAAACACCGAGTGTAATCGAGCACTAACCTAACTCCAATCTATCTCCTTATCTCTCCAAGATGACCTATCCAAGTCCCTCCTTATATCTCCACTTCATATGTCACCACTCCATGATAGTAACCAAGTCAAACCAAGTGGTGTGCATTAAGCACAAGTGGAATCCTAGTCTCCTATAAGTCTAAGGGTACATATATAATGATAAAAGTAAAATCGAGTCACCCACTCGCTTACACACTTCTTATACCTCCGCTTCAATTAATGTCCTAAACCACTAATCAATATCATCAAACCATACATCACAACCACCAATCCTAATCAAGAAATCCGCATAGCACTACCACAACAATATGCATCAAACTCCAAGAATAGAAATGTAATCCTAGAATCTAATACAACCGCCAATAATGTGTAACAAATCTCATGAAATAGCAAAAGATGAGCATCTGAAGCATGGATACCAATAATCTCAAAATAGAAGAATAAAAGTCCAATTACTAATTTCTTATCCCTCCTTGGTAAATCCTAAAACCCGAGGCAATCCTTCAAACAACCTTCTTATGTCACTGACGCTAAATCATAGTAAGAGAACCGAATCCTAGGACACTCAATTCCTTTACACTCCAATTCTTGTTCTAGCGCCCTTTTGGTTTTCACCAGACACTATGTATTCTTTTAGGCTCATCAACAACTCATATCTCTCAAGTCCAAATATTTCCCGGCCTAGAGCCGCATGGACTACTGATAGGAGCTTATTATATGGTGTAACTAGCGACTATTAGCTTAGGATTAGTGGTGTTTAGGTGCTTATTGAGTGGTATTCCCGGAATCTAGTATGATTGTTCACTTATAGATTTGCGGGATGCTCTTAAGCGTTATTATATGGTATTGTATTATGGAGATCCTATTTGTACTCACCTTTAGTGCATTTGGGACGGAGCTAGAGAGAAGACGACCACACCTACACCCATGGAGGAGTTGAGAGGCGAAGCCGAGCTGCCTCAGAAGCTTACAGAAGACGAAGACCAGTCCGAGAGAAGGTTTCAAGACGAAGACGAGCCAAGACAAAGAAGTCTCGGTCGAGACTTTGGAGTCTCGGTCGAGATTTTCCCTCGAAGAAGAAGTAGCGGTCGTGACTATAAAGTAGTGATCGCGACTTTGCCTCGACATGAATGTAGCGATCGCGACCCCGAAGTAGCTATCGAGACTTGAGACGTTCCTGAGTGATTGGTGAAAAGTAGCGACCGCGACCCTGAAGGTAGCGACCGCGACTTTTGGCGGACCCGGCCCAAAATGCGGATTTAAGCCCGGGAATTTATCAAATTTTATTAGTTTTTCCCATTTTATTCATTTATTCTTAGTTATTTTATTCCCTAGAGGTTAAACACTATATATACCTCTAGTTTTTAGGTTAGATTAGATCTTTTGCCACTTTACAATTAGTTCTTAGAAATTCAGCCACCAAGAGGAAAGCTGCCACCTTTCTACCATCTTCTACCTTCAATACTGGTTAGTTTATCCATCATCATGTATAGCTTTCTCTTGGCTATGTCTGGCTAAGTTCCTACAAGTTCACTCTTAGGTTGAGGCCTTTATTCTAGGAATTGTTTGTGAGAATTCTATGTTTATGTTCTAATAATAATTTCAGCATTGTTTTATTTTCTCTTGTGCTTATTGTCATTGATTGGTATTGATTTTATATAGGTTCAAAACTAGGTAGATTTATATTCATTCATACTGCTAGGCTTGATAATCCGATTTGAAAAGTCTTGTCTTTTAGGTAGCGATCAGAATTAGCATAGACTATTTGCGAGTGCATCTTTTGTAGAGATTATAAACCTATGTCGATTATGGAGATTTGCCAATGGTATTGCATAGGCCTACATATCTTTGATCTTTATGTTGTTGAGTAGTTGAACCTTAGGATTTTTTTGGTTATTGCATACAACAAGGGTTTCTAGGACTATTTGGACTAGTTGCTATTTACGAACAAAGAGTAGGACAACTAGATTACTTATTTAAAAGAACATAACTTTATTAGAATTCGATGATCAACTTTCCATAAGAATAATGTGCTGAGACTGAAAGAGTGAGATTTTCAGTGTTATAAGTTTACAAAAATCCAACAATTTTCGGTTACTATTGCTTTCACAAATTTACAAACCAAACCCCCTTTTGTTACTATTGGTAACACTCTTGAAATAAACTATCGTTGTGGCTCCCTTTGGAATCGACTCCGACTTGCTGCTTAACTAGTGGATATTTAGTTGGATTTATCTTTGACAGGACCAACGACCGGTAAAACCCTTGTTTTGGCGATGTTGCCGAGGAGTCAACTGTCATAGTTTGTTTCTTTCTGTGTTATATTGGTGTGGACCTATCTTATGGTCCACACACGAGCCACTAATTCAGAATTGCTTGATTTTATTCCAGAGATAGAGCGGGTGCATCTACGCAATCTACGACAATCTCTACAGAATTTAGTAATCGAATCAATGGCGGCCAGAACGTTGAGAGAGCTTACAGACCCAGATCTGACGCAACAACGTCTAGGAGTGACGCCACCTACCCTGAATAATGGCGTCACGTTCGAGCTTAAGACCGGCTTCATCAACTTTGTGGTCGAAATTTCATGGATCAGCTGGGGAAGACCCAATCATGCATCTAAGTGAGTTCCATGACATCTGCAGCTGCAGCAGACCAAACAACGTTACCGACGAGCAAATCAAGATGAGAGCCTTTGGTCTTACGCTGAAAGACAGCGCACGCCAGTGGTATTACTTGCTGCCCACCGGAAGTATCGATACATGGGAGAAGCTTCACAAAGCCTTCCTCAACAAATATTTCCCGTCCAAGAAGGCGGTTGCACTAAAAAGGGCAATAGCAATGGTGCAACAGCAGGACGCTAAGACGTTATATGACTATGTGGAGAGGTTCGCGAGACCGTGTGCGAGCTGCCCATTTCACGGGTTCGAGGAGAAGGACTTGATAACCCACCTTTATAATGGGTTGTTAGATAATGAGAGACGATTGGTGGATGCTGTGTGCAACGGGAGCATGCTGAATTTGACTCCCGCCGAAGTCAGAGCGCGATTGAATGAGATTGTCGAGGGCACGAGGAGCTTCGGAAGGAAGCATGCACGAAAGGGAGCCAATGTTGTGAGCTCCGGAGAGCCGGAATGGAAGAGCGAGATAGCTGAGCTCAAGAGTATGATAAAGAACCTCACCGTTGGTAATGCGAAGCCTGCGAGAGTTTGCGGTATTTGTAGAGATGAGACTCATCCCACTGATATGTGTCCACAGCTCCAGGACTAGACTATCGCAGAGGTGCACGCTGTAGGAGGATTCGGACCTCCCCGTCCTCGCTTCGAGAACAACAATAATAATAACAACCATCGAGAGGGAAACTACAATCCGAGAGGGAATGACCATCTCGGATTTCGGTGGGGAGATTCATCCGGGGTACAGAACAGGCCGCTCCAATTCAACAATCAGTACCGTGCGCCATACCAACCGAGGAATGAGGATCCATCGCTGAGGGAGATGATCGAGTCCTTGTCCAAGCATTTCACAACCCACGTGCAAACAACGGAGTCAAGTACAAGGAGCTTAGAGAAGCAAGCGGTGCAAATAGCGGAGGCGGTGAACAACCTTCAACAGCAAGGCTCGGGAAAGTTACCATCTCAGGCCGTAGCAGCACCGCGAGAAAATGTAAGTGTCATCTCGACTGTAGGAGAGAAAAGGGTCGCTGAAAAAGACGAGGAGGACGAATCTGCAGAAAAAAGTATCGAACGAGACACAAGAGTCTCGATCGCGACTTTAACCCTGAGAGAAACTCGCGATCGCTACATCAGACTCTCGACCGCGACATTGGCTTCGAGTAGAACTCGCGACCGCGAATTCAAAGTAGCGATCGAGATGGCGGTAATCCAGACATCGAATATTTTTCCGAAAATAGTCTCGACCGCGACAATGATTCTGGACTGCGACTTTCTGACAATGACGTTCGGGAGGACAAGGCGATCCTCAAGAGGTTCGGGAAATGCCAGGGGAATAGCTATCTACTCCAACTCGCCAAAAAGGTGCCCCGCTTTGCTACGCGTTTGAAAGAGATGTGCACTAAGAAAGCAAATGAGAAGCTGCAAGGGAGGCAGTAGGTCCAGGTAAGCGGAAGGGTCTCCGCAGCCATCCAACTGAAAATGGCTACTAAGCGCGCGGACCCAGGAATGGTGCCCATCCCGTGTACCATAGGTACAACTAAAATTGATAAAGCCCTGTTAGATTTAGGAGCTTCGATAAATGTTCTACCTTACTCAATTTATGAATCATTAAATCTAAGGCGCATGAGTAAAACAGGAATAGTTTTGCAATTAGCCGATGGATTGACGATCTACCCGAGAGGGTTGATCGAAGATGTGTTGGTTCAAGTAGAAAACCTTGTATTTCCTACGGATTTCTATGTTCTGGATGATAAACATGAGAAGCATGCTACGCCTGTTCTTGAGGTAGACCGTTTATGCGGACATCTAAAATTAAGCTAGATTTAGATACCGGGGCGCTTACGCTCGGATTTAATGGGGAAGTTGTTCAATTTAATATATTTGGTACTAAGCCACAACCCCTAGATGATAGCTCTGTGTTTTGCATAAATGATGTCATTAAAATTTCCGAGCTTGGATCTAATGCTGTTTTGGGCAGTGGCCCCACCTCACTAACCAAACAGGAAAAGAAACCTGCTAAAGCTGTTGTACAGGTCCCCAAGAAAGCAAAAGGAAAGGCGAAAAGTAGAGCCAAAAATAAGAGTGGGGAGAACAAAAAGGAGAAGAAGCCCAAGCAAGTATGGGTAGTGAAAGAGGAGAATGGTCTAAGGTTCAAACATTTCCATCCATGGTTCAAGAAATTATTGCTAGACGATGCGATCTGCAAAGGATTGAAAAACATTGAATGAACGGTCTTATGTCGAGCCAACGACGTTAAACAAAGGCGCTGACCGGGAGGCAACCCGGGGGATTTTTACTAACTTTAATCCCATTTGTTTGTTTTGTTTATGTCATTTTCATTAGAGAGTCTAAGGAGTCAGCAGGGAGAAGCTATTTGTGGAGTAAAACCGACTAAACCCCCGAAATCACTCGAAGTCGCGATCGCGACTACAGGGTCTCGATCGAGACTTTACCCCCGAGGAGAAGTAGCGATCACGACTACATAAGTCTCGACCGAGATGACGGTCCCCGACTTTGCGAAAATAATTTCCGAAAAATGTCTCGACCGCGACCGGAGGGTGTCCAAGTTGCGGAGTGATTGTGGTATTTTTCCCCTTCCCTATTTTATGAGGTCCTCTTTTTCTGCATTGAGGACAATGCGCTGTTCAAGTGTGGGGAGGGGATTACCGTACCGAGGAGGAGGTTTATGTGTTTTTCTATCTTTCTTACATATTTCTGCTGAATTGTTTTGAGTCGTATTTCGATCGAGTATGTACGAACTTGTTACTTGTTTTGAACTCTTGCATCGTTTTATATTAAAACAAAAAAACAAAAAAAACAAGGAGATTAAAAAAGGAATAGATCAAAAAGGGGGGCTCCTACAAAAAATATATATATATATCGAAAAAGAGACGAAAAAAATCAAAAAAGTCACGAAAATTAAGAATAAAAACCAGGCAAGCAAAAAAGGATTAAAAGGAAAAGGTTGGTGCCTGAAAAATAAAAGAATAGAAAAAATAGTTCATACCACTTAGACTTTGGTGAAAACCCGAAAGCGCGCCGGAATTACATTGTTTTGTGATTGATTTATTGATTGCATATCTAAATGGCGCAAGAGACATAAGAAGGGAGTAGAAGGATGTCTCGGGTTTCTAGGATTCACCAAGGAGGTATAAGGAGTTAGTTTAGCCTTTTATATCTCTTATTTATGAGCTTATTGTATCCACACTTTGCATATCTACCATTCCATTAGTTTATTAGGTTGCTTTATATATTATCGGCGGTTGAGTTAGATTCTAGGATTAGTTCACTATTTCTTGGAGTTTGATGCATACTGTTGTGGTTGTAAGATGCAGGATTTTAAATTAAGATTGGTGGTTATGATTTGTGGATTTATCATTATATCTAGTGGTTTAGGACATTACTCGAAGAGGAGGAATAAGAAGTGTATAAGCGAGTGGGAGACTCGATTTTATCCTTATTTATGTCATATTTATGTACCCTTACCCTTAGAGGAGAATAGGATTCCACTTGTGCTCAAAAGTACATCACTTTGTTCGATTATTATTATTGCTATGGAGTGGTGTCATATGAAGGTGGAGAAATAAGGAGGGTTTTGGGTAGGATATTTCGGAGACATAAGGAGATAGATCGGAGTATGTTGCTTATGTACACTTTGGAGATTGGAGTATAGTCGCTAGAAGATTTACTCTACACTTACTATAGACCTTTGTGCTTTCTAGGAGGAGTGATCTTTATTTTGCTTACTCGAGGACGAGCAAGTTTAATTGTGGGGAGGTTTGATAGGAGCTTATTATATGGTGTAACTAGCGACTATTAGCTTAGGATTAGTGATGTTTAGGTGCTTATTGAGTGGTATTCCCGGAATCTAGTATGATTGTTCACTTATAGATTTGCAGGATGCTCTTAAGCGTTATTATGTGGTATTGTATTATGGAGATCCTATTTGCACTCACCTTTACTGCATTTGGGACAGAGCTAGAGTGAAGACGACCACACCTACACCCATGGAGGAGCTGAGAGGCGAAGCCGAGCTGCCTCAGAAGCTTACAGAAGACGAAGACCAGTCCGAGAGAAGGTTTCAAGACGAAGACGAGCCAAGACGAAGAAGTCTCGGTCGAGACTTTGGAGTCTCGGTCGAGATTTGCCCTCGAAGAAGAAGTAGCGGTCGTGACTATAAAGTAGCGATCGCGACTTTGCCTCGACATGAATGTAGCGATCGCGACCCCGAAGTAGCGATCGAGACTTGAGACATTCCTGAGTGATTGGTGAAAAGTAGCGATCGCGACCCTGAAGGTAGCGACCGCGACTTTTGGCGGACCCGGCCCAAAATGCAGATTGAAGCCCGGGAATTTTTCAGATTTTATTAGTTTTTCCCATTTTATTCTTTTATTCTTAGTTATTTTATTCCCTAGAGGTTAAACACTATATATACCTCTTGTTTTTAGGTTAGATTAGATCTTTTGCCACTTTACAATTAGTTCTTAGAAATTCAGCCACCAAGAGGAAAGCTGCCACCTTTCTACCATCTTCTACCTTCAATCCTGGTTAGTTTATCCATCATCATGTATAGCTTTCTCTTGGCTATGTCTGGCTAAGTTCCTACGAGTTCACTCTTAGGTTGAGGCCTTTATTCTAGGAATTGTTTGTGAGAATTCTATGTTTATGTTCTAATAATAATTTCAGCATTGTTTTATTTTCTCTTGTGTTTATTGTCATTGATTGGTATTGATTTTATCTAGGTTCGAAACTAGGTAGATTTATATTCATTCATACTGCTAGGCTTGATAATCCGATTTGAAAAGTCTTGTCTTTTAGGTAGCAATCAGAATTAGCATAGACTATTTACGAGTGCTTCTTTTGTAGAGATTATAAACCTGTGTCGAGTATCGGCGATTTGCCAATGGTATTGCATAGGCCTACATATCTTTGATCTTTATGTTGTTGAGTAGTTGAACCTTAGGATTTCTTTGGTTATTGCATACAACAAGGGTTTCTAGGACTATTTGGACTAGTTGCTATTTACGAACAAAGAGTAGGACAACTAGATTGTTTATTGAAAAGAACATAACTTTATTAGAATTCGATGATCAACTTTCCATAATAATAATGTGCTGAGACTGAAAGAGTGAGATTTTCATTGTTATAAGTTTACAAAAATCCAACAATTTTTGGTAACTATTGCTTTCACAAATTTACAAACCAAACCCCCTTTTGTTACTATTGATAACACTCTTGAAATAAACTATCGTTGTGGCTCCCTGTGGAATCGACTTCGACTTGCCGCTTAACTAGTGGATATTTAGTTGGATTTATCTTTGACAGGACCAACGACCGGTAAAACGCCTGTCAACTACCTGCTTTTTACCTAGGCCGCCCTTTCGGGTTTTCAACCTATCCTAGGATTTTCACAATCATTTCTTTTTTATTTTTTTTATTTTCAATTTTTTTTTAAAAATCTTTTTTTATAAAACCTAATACGAAATCCAAATGTACACCAACTATCCAACTCCCCTACACTTGAAGATTGCATTTTCCTCAATGCAGCAATTTAAGGACACGAAAGAATAAGAGAAGGGGTAGAGGGTATACGTACTCCCGAGCAGCGCCCTTGTTTATAGTCATAGGCTCGACATAACTCTGCACTTCATTATCCATATGAACTTGATCCCTTTTGAGTTTCAGCCTTTAGAATCAAATCCTTGAACCATCTACAAAAAGGCTTAGCTAAAAGAGTGTTATCCTCTTTCATTCTCCACTTAGGTTTAGCCACCTTCTTCTTCTTTTTGCTCTTTGGAGGGGCATTCGATATATTCACCGAAGGTAGGTCCGGCGGCTTAGTGGTGGTGGGAACCTGCACAATAGGGGGGAGCGGTTTCTCTCTCTCAACGGTTAATAACATGGGCCCATCGGCCAAAATACTATCCAAAACCTCCGGAGAAGGTGCTAAAACCTCACATAACCCAGCAGATCAAATGACATCATGCTTACTAGAAGGGGCTAAGCTATTCACCACCAAATCAGATTGTAAAGAATCGATAGCACACAAGTCAAAAGTCTCTTGCACTATAGGTTCAATAACATCAATAGAGAAAACCGATTTATCACTTGAGGGGTGTTTTATAGCATCAAATATATCAAATCTAACTACATCCCCGTAAAACTCAAGTGTTAGCAACCCACTTGCTAGATCTATCTTAGTATAAGCCGCCATATAAAAGGTCTACCTAAAAGAATAGGGGCGGCTTCATTATCATGCTCCATGTCTAGCACAAAGAAATCCGCGGGGAAAATGAGATTATCAACCATGACCAATACATCCTCGACCACCCCTTTCGGGAAAACCGTTGATCTATCGGCAAGTTGTATCACAATCCCCATTTCATTGAGGGGTCATAGTCCTAACAACTTGTACAATGAGTAAGGAAGAGCATTGATAGAAGCACCCAAATCAAGCATAGACCTATCAATTTTAGTCTCACCTATCACACAAGGGATAGTAACCATACCTAGTTCGCTACACTTCTTGGCGACCTTGTGTTGGATCACCGCAGAAACCCTCTTGCTAACTTGAACCTTTTGTTTGCCCTTGAGTTTTTTATTCCTCTTGATTGTGCAAAGCTCCTTCAAGAACTTAGCCTACCTAGGAATACTTTTAACAAGTTTAAGTAAAGGAATGTTTACCTCGCACTTGCTAAACGTTTCAAAGACCTCTTGATCGTTAAAGGGCCTCCTAGTATCCTTTAGAGCTTCCGGAAAGGGAGCGGGAGGTTTCTCGGAGTAGAGAGGAGGAAAATTGGGTCTCACATAGTTTTCTTGTCACAAAGCAAAGTCCCCTCGATCCTCGTACTCTTCTTCGAGTCTTGGATGTGTAGTTGAAGGCTTAGAAGTCCCTGGGATGCAATCTCGGTCGAGACCAATCTCTCTCGGTCGAGATGGATTTCCAGGACTTAAAATCTCGACCGCGACTTGCAGAAAAGTTGAATTTAGGGATTTGAAATGGGAGACAGTACTAAGCTTAAGCCATTTTTTATGGCACCTCAGACTTCGCCATGTGGAGGGTGAAGGTGAAGGCGATTCTAATAAAGGAAAGGTGTTACAAGGCAATCTCTGAGGCATGGCCGATTGGGATGGAGGATGTTGACATGAAGGAGATGCAAGAGATAGCACACTCATAGATCATGATAAGGTTAACTGACGAGGTGACTCGTCAGGTTGTAAGTCATACTCAACCTAAGGCCTTATGGGATGCTCTTAAGTCAATTTATCTCATTAAATCTTTACCTAATCGCATATCTCTACTTTGCAAACTATTCACCTTTAAAATGAACACAAATTTGACTATTCAAGAAAAATTTAGACATCTTTCGGAAAATGACACATGATCTAGAAAGATGTGATGACAAAATTAAAGACGCTCACCAGGATGTTATCCTTCTTAATTCTTTACCGAGTCAATTTGACACTATTAAAGATGTGATCCAATTTAGTAGAGATGAACTTACCTTGACTAAGATAACTGAAACCATAATTCAAAAGAATGAAACACTTAAGATTTTTAAGGTAAAAATAGAGGTAAGAATGAACCTAAAATTGACTCTAAAAATGAAGTGATGATGGTTAAAGGTAAAGGAAAAGGTAAGTTCAAAGGTAAGAAATTTAAGAAGGATAATACTGGTAAACAACATGATAATGATACCTCTATGATTAAGTGTTATTATTGTGAGAAGCTTGGACACTATGCCACTGATTGTCATAAAAAGAAGAGGGATGAGAAGAGTAAAAATAACTCTCAAAATGCTCACAATGGTCACTCTAATCAGGGTGGTCACACAAATAATAATAATGGTCTTTCTAATGTGTGTGAATTATGCCCTCAGTATAACTATGAACTGTCAATTGTTGCTCCTAAAACTGAACTTAGAGCCTGGATTTTAGACTCTGGCTGCACCTTACATGCTACTCCTAATAGGAACTATCTTAGTAAATTGGACTTATGTGAAGGAGGAAATGTTATGTTAGTGGATGAGACTTCTTTACCTATAAAAGGTGTAGGAAATTTACCTTTAAGGATGCATGATGGGGTTATTAGAGTTATACAACAGGTTAGATGGGTTCCATGACTTAGGAGGAATCTGATTTCTGAGGCTATATTTGATGACATGGGCTGTCATATTAACACTCATAATGGTATTAGGGAAGTATCTTTGAATGGTACTCTAATCAGGAGCATTAAGCAAGGAGGGTTGTATATGTACAAGCCTCTCTTGAACTTAATGTCTCCAATGAGGTGAACAAGTATGATATCTCTGAATATTCAAAAATTTGGCATAATAGACTTGGACACATAGGAAATAAAGGCCTCCACTATCTGTTTACTAATGGAATGATTGAATCTAAACCTAAAGACATAGACTTTTGTGAAAACTGCATATTAGGTAAGAAAATTGCACATAGTTTCTCTAGGTCCTCTTATGTTG
The DNA here is from genome assembly GCF_046119375.1 of Phyllobates terribilis. Lineage (NCBI taxonomy): Eukaryota > Metazoa > Chordata > Amphibia > Anura > Dendrobatidae > Phyllobates > Phyllobates terribilis. Next base: position 16,642 of record NW_027368006.1, on the reverse strand, counting down.
CTAAAGCCCCGTTAGAGTACGTTCACTCTGACTTGTGGGGGCATGCACAGGTTCCACAATATAAGGTAGAAATTACTTTCTATTCTAGTTGATCACTGCTCTAAGAAGGTTTTGATTTACTTGTTGAAGTCTAAAGATGAGACTTTTGATGACTTTAAAACTTGGAAAACTATGGTACCACTTGAATTTTATTCCATCACTAGATCAAGAGTCAAAAGACTACAAGAAGACTTAACCATTTTTTTCACTCAATTCGGCCTTCAAAGCAACTCTATGAAAGTTGAGGACACATTGGTTAAAGCTAGGACTCCACTCACTTTTGAGTCCAAGAAGATGGCTTGAAGACCTTACCTATCTTTCCCTTTTCTAGTATTTGGACAATTGCATTTTATGTCTTTGTTTTAAGCCGTGTGGCTTCTATGTTTTTAAGACATGTTAGGCGTGTGATTTGAAAACCAAGGGCCGTGTGATTTGAAGACCAAGGGACGTGTGATTTGAAGACCAAGGGCCGACTAGTCATCCTATTTAAACCCCCCTTGGCATTCTATTTTGGGAGTTCAAATTTATCAAATATTGTTTTGTTTTCTCCATTGAAAGAGAGCTTTGAACTCATGTGTGTGATCGAGCGGATTGCTTGTATTTACTCTAGATGATTTGTCTATGTCAAGCTTATTAGACTTGGTGTTTGCAAACTCATAGAGCTCCTCCTTGTGCCTCCTCCACGTGAAGGTTGTAGGGTTGTAGGATTGGGATTTCGTGCAGCATTACGACCCGGTTTTAGACCATCAAGCATTTGGTCTCGTTGTTTATTGCACTTGGTTTCAATCACCACCTATCTCGTCTCTTTTCCCTTCCATTTCCGTGTTCTATTCAATTCTGTTTTTGCACTTTCAATTCTGATTTGCAATTCCGATTTTGTTGAAGCTTATTGATTGTGTTTGTGTGTTTCTATGGAGGTCTAGATCGGTCTTAGCCTAAGTGAGGCTGCATCAAGTGGTATCAGAGCTTCAATGATGCGGGAGCACCTCTACTTGAAGTTTATTCCATCACTAGATCAAGAGCCAAAAGACTACAAGAAGACTTATCCATTTTTGTCACTCAATTCAGCCTTCAAAGCAACTCTATGGAAGTTGAGGACACATTGGTTAAAGCTAGGACTCTACTCACTTTTGAGTCCAAGAAGATGGCTTGAAGACCTTACCTATCTTTCCCTTTTCTAGTATTTGGACAATTGCATTTTATGTCTATGTTTTAAGCCGTGTGGCTTCTATGTTTTTAAGACATGTTAGGCATGTGATTTGAAGACCAAGGGCCGTGTGATTTGAAGACCAAGGGCCGGCTAGTCATCCTATTTAAACCCCCCTTGGCATTCTATTTTGGGAGTTCAAATTTATCAAACATTGTTTTGTTTTCTCCATTGAAAGAGAGCTTTGAACTCATGTGTGTGATCGAGCGGATTGCTTGTATTTACTCTAGATGATTTGTCTATGTCAAGATTATTAGACTTGGTGTTTGCAAACTCATAGAGCTCCTCCTTGTGCCTCCTCCACGTGAAGGTTGTGTAGGGTTGTAGGATTGGGGTTTCGTGCAGCATTACGACCCGGTTTTAGGCCATCAAGCATTTGGTCTCGTTGTTGATTGCACCTGGTTTCAATCACCACCTATCTCGTCTCTTTTCCCTTCCATTTCCGTGCTCTATTCAATTCTGTTTTTGCACTTTCAATTCTGATTTGCAATTCCGATTCTGTTGAAACTTATTGATTGTGTTTGTGTGTTTCTATGGAGGTCTGGATCGGTCTTAGCCTAAGTGAGGCTGCATCAAGTGGTATCATAGCTTCAATGATGCGGCAGCACCTCTACTTGAAGTTTATTCCATCACTAGATCAAGAGCCAAAAGACTAAAAGAAGACTTAACCATTTTTGTCACTCAATTCATCCTTCAAAGCAACTCTGTGGAAGTTGAGGACACATTGATTAAAGCTAGGACTCTACTCACTTTTGAGTCCAAAAAGATGGCTTGAAGACCTTATCTATCTTTCCCTTTTCTAGTGCTTGGACAATTGCATTTTATGTCTTTGTTTTAAGCCGTGTGGCTTCTATGTTTTTAAGACATGTTAGGCGTGTGATTTGAAGACCAAGGGCCGTGTGATTTGAATACCAAGGGTCGGCTAGTCATCCTATTTAAACCCCCCTTGGCATTCTATTTTGACAGTTCAAATTTATCAAACATTGTTTTGTTTTCTCCATTGAAAGAGAGCTTTGAACTCATGTGTGTGATCGAGCGGATTGCTTGTATTTACTCTAGATGATTTGTCTATGTCAAGCTTATTAGACTTGGTGTTTGCAAACTCATAGAGCTCCTTCTTGTGCCTCATCCACGTGAAGGTTGTGTAGGGTTGTAGGATTGGGGTTTTGTGCAGCATTACGACCCGGTTTAGGCCATCAAGCCTTTGGTCTCGTTGTTGATTGCACTTGGTTTCAATCACCACCTATCTCGTCTCTTTTCTCTTCCATGTCCGTGTTCTATTCAATTCTGTTTTTGCACTTTCAATTGTGATTTGCAATTCCGATTCTGTTGAAGCTTATTGATTGTGGTGTGTGTTTCTATGGAGGTCTAGATCGGTCTTAGCCTAAGTGAGGATGCATCAGGTTCCCACAATAGGAGGTAGAGATTACTTTCTATTCTAGTTTATCACTACTCTAAGAAGGTTTTGATTTACTTGTTGAAGTCTAAAGATGAGACTTTTGATAACTTTAAAACTTGGAAAACTATGGTTGAAACCCACTCCAAATTTAAAGTTAAATGCCTTAAAACTGATAATGAATTAAAATTTTATAATAAATAGTTTGATGACAATTGTAGAACTCATGGTATTAGAAGGGATCTAACCGTTTTGGGTACCCCAACACAAAATGGGACAGCGGAACGGATAAACATGACTTTGTTAGAAAAAGCTAGGTGTATGATCTTTAGCTCAGGTGTGGAAAATAGTTTGTGGGGTGAGGCAATAATCAATGTTGCATACTTAATTAATAGATCACCTTGCTCTTTTATAGGATTTAAAACACCCCATGAACTTTGGACTGGTAGAAAACCTAGCATAAACCACCTTAGACCATTTGGGTGTAATGCTTATGCCCATACTTCCCAAGGGAAACTAAACCCTAGGTATCTAAAGTGTATTATGTTAGGTTATCATTACGGTACAAAGGGTTATAAGTTGCTTCTTATTATGCCTGGAGGTTAAAAAGTTATAACCTCTAGATCTGTTACCTTTAATGAAAATGAGTATCACTTTAAGTCAAAACTTACAGATTCTACTGAGCATACAGGTACGCAAACTGATATGGGATCAAGCTTTATTCCTCATGGAAATCAGTTGGGAAACCAAGCATTTAATGATGATGATGAAGACTTTGAAGAGTCTCATGAATACAGGAAGTGAATGCTGATGAAAACTTAGATGACACAGCTTCTCAGGTTGCTCAAGAAGAGCCTGAAAATGAGCAAACTGTTCTTAGTAATTCACAAACTCACCAATTGGGTGGGGATGTAAGTCCTTCTCATAACTCTATCTCCTTTAATCCTACTATTGAAATTTTTCATGCTCCTAATAGACCCCTAAGTCAGTGGTCAACTTCAGCACACTCTCTGCAACTAGTTGATCAAGCATTGATTGCTTCATATTTGGAGAAACAAACACCTTTGATTTTTGGAGGTTGATTTTCTGCCTCGAGGATGTGCAAAATCTGTCGAGACATCTCTTAGCAACTCTAATTTGATCCACTGACGCTTCACATAAGAGGAGAATATCATCGACAAATGAAATGTGAGATATAGGTGGACCTCCCCTCAAAGCTCTAATCGGTCTCCGACTCCCTCCTCAGTCTATCCAAGATCAATATGGCTCAGCCTTTGCATGAACAAGTATGGGAAAATGGAATCACTGCCGGATTCCTCTAGTCGGTCTAATATTGCGCGTCGTTTTTCCATTCCAGAGTACATTCAAGGACACGAAGTAGACACACATTCCAGAATCTAATTAACCCACCTGTCATTAAAACCGGCATCCATTAGAGAATCAAAATTGAAGTCCCACTTCAATCTATCATATGCCTTCTCTAGACGAATTTTCAAAACCGTCCATCTGACCATTCCTTGCTTGCGTTTTATCGAGTGAATACATTCTTGGGCTAAGCCGATGTTGTCCGTGATGAATCTCCCTAGGATAAAGCTTCCTTAAGTAGGGCTCGAACCCCTTGATCTCTTCCTCTCAAGCTTGTCGAACCATACCTCACGAGCTCTCCTTTCTCGGCGGCGGATAAAAGCTCCTCGACGAAGACGACAAAAGAGAGTGGAAATGGACCTTTCCTCATAAGGCCTTTTCCATGATGGGTCGATTGATAGGATCATGTTATATGGTGATAACTAGCGACTATTAGTATAGGATTAGTGGTGTTTAGGTACTTGTCGAGTATTATTCCCGAAATCCGATTTGGTGTTGTTATTATGGATTTGCGGGAAGCTCAAAAGCGTTTCTTGTGGTGCGACATGGAGATCCCGTTTGTACCCTTCATTGGTTCTTGAGGGATGGAGCTAGATGGAGAATGTACCACACCTTCACCAGGAGAGGGCCGAGAGGCGATGCCGAGCTGCCTCGAGGCTAGTTGAAGACAAAGGCGAAATACTGCAGAACTGGAAGTCGCTCCCGTGATTTGCCCTTTTTCCAAACATTCAAGCACTTGAGATTTTGGAAGAATTCCACATAAACAAGCAAAATCGCGGTCGCGATTGGACTATCGCGGTCGAGATTTTGCCACGGAGTTATCCAAATTCAGCCTTTCTTGGCTGCTTTGAAGATGCCATTTGGCTTGAAGTTTCGTAACTTCTTTTTGTTTAATTTTGCCATTGAATTTCATACTTGAATTTTCGGTTTTTATTTTGGTCTTTCTAGGGAGAAATATAAAAGACTCTTCTTCTTCTCCATAGAGTTTTTGAGGGGATCTTGCATTGTAGTAGATAAAACACCATTGTTGAGAGCTTCATGAATCACTAAGTTTTCGTTTGTTTACTTCAAAGTTCGAAGCCTTCTCTCATTGGATTGTTGTGAGTTTCCTACATCTTATATCTTGTTTCAATTGTTGATTTATTTTATAATCTCTTGTGCCTCAATTTGCTATTGAGGAATATTGATTTGTCTACGTCTAGAACTAGATTGGTTGGTATTGTTTCATATTGCTAGACTAGATAATTATTGTTGAAGAATCTTGTCCTCGCGTAGCAATCGCTATGTACATGAACTTTTTGTGATTGTTGTTAGCATAGAGATTATAAACTTGTGTCAAGTATCGGCTTGTCGCCAATGGTATTGCACAAGCCTACCTATCTTTGAGCTCAATGCTATTTGATTATTGAATCTTAGTTGTTCTAGGATTATAGTTGAATAAGGTTTCTAGGACTTGTTGGACTAGTTACTTTTCATGAACAAAGAGTAGGATAAACCAATTGAATGTTTATGATATAAGGTGTTAGGATTCTATGATCAACTTTCCTTGCATGATTGATGTGCTAAGAACCAATAAGTAAACTCCTTTCATCCATATTACCAAATCTCAACGTTGCTTGTTTGATTGTTTGCTTGATCATATTCACATAACCCCCTCCCCCCAATTTGGTTACTCGTTAGTATGAAATTGTGGTAAAAACTGTTAATCAACTTCCTTGGGATTCGACCCCTACTTCCCACTTTACTAGTTGATACCGAGTTGGGTTTCTTTGATAGGCATAACTACTTTAGCCTCATTGGCGTCGTTGCCAGGGAAGTCAAACTTACAGTTTTTATCTCATTTTTGTATCTAACCTTAGTGTGGATCATTCATATATATGGTCCAAACTCGTGCTACTAAATCAGCTTTACTTGATTTTGATCCAGAGGTCGAGAGAATACTTCACCTTGAGAGGAATTTTCTAAGGAATCTCCGGGAGAGCATTTACGAGATCGTGATTGAAACCATGGCTGGAAATCAAACCTTGAGGCAACTCACCACTATGAACTTGGCAACTCAACATCTCGGGATCACCTTGCCAGCCCTAGATGAAGGAGTTCATTTCGAGCTCAAGACCGGATTTATCAATTTGCTTCCCAAGTTTCATGGATTGGCTAATGAGGACCCAATCATGCATTTAAGCGAGTTCTACGAAATTTTCTTGTGTAGCAAGCCGAGTAATGTCACAGAAGAGCAATTGAAGATGAGGGCCTTCGGATTGACTTTGAAGGACGCAGCTAGAAGGTGGTATTACTTGCTTCTGGTGGGATCAATTGACACTTGGGTTAAGTTGCATAAAGCCTTCCTTGACAAATATTTCCCATCTAAGAAGGCGGTCGCTTTGAAAAGGGCGATTGCTAATGTTGAGCAAGCCGATGACGAATCGCTCTATGACTATTGTGAGCGGTTTGCCAGGTTGTGTGCTGGTTACCCGTTTCACGGGTTAGAGGAGAAGGATTTGGTGACCCACCTCCATAATGGGTTACTAGATCATGAGAGGAGACTTGTAGACGCTTCTTGTAATGGAAGCGTCTTGAACTTGACTCCCGCTGCAACCCGAAGCCGTATTCATGAGATTGCGGAAGGTACAAGGAGCTTCGGGAGACGTACACTAAGAAAGTTGCAAGTGCAGAGAGCTCCAAGCCTACCGAGACAAGTGAGTAGAAGGATGAGATTGCCGAGTTAAAAAGCATGATCAAGGGCATGGACCTTGGTAATCAAAAGACGGCAATTGTTTGTGGTATTTGTACAAAATAAGGGCATCCTAATGATTTATGTCCTCAACTGGAGGATCCCGCTATTGCCGAGGTGCACGCTATTGGTGGATCCCTAGTAGACCTCGTTATGATCAGAACAACAACTACAATCAATGAGGTAATGATCATCCGGGTTTTCGATGGAGTGATCCAGCGGGTGCTCAAAATTACAATCAACCCCGAGCTCAAGGCCCTTCCACCGAGGACATGTTGAAGTCCTTGACACAACATTTCACCACTCATGTTCAAACCATTGAATCCGGCATGAGGAATATTGAAAAGCAAGTCGGACAATTGGCTGAATCATTGACTAGACTTGAACAACGTGTCTCGACATCCTTGCCCTCTCAAATAGTGGTGAATCCGAGGGAGAATGTAAGTGCAATCAACTTGAGAAGTGGGAGAATTGTTGAGGGTAATATAGAGGCCCAGAAGGAGAGAATGGCAACAGGAGGCAAATCGCGGTCACGATCTGAAATCGCGGTCGAGATTTCAGGTTCTGGGGGGATGAATTCTGACGGAGATTTTTCGGAAAAGCTACAGGAGGAAAATTGCGGTCGTGATTCAGATAGTTTCAAACAACTTAAACAGTTAGAGATTAAAGATTAGTTTAATAAAACTCAAACTACTACCAACAGTAAATCTGTGGTCCAAGACTCAGTGAGGTAAGCTCAATCCAAGAAGACTGAAAGACTATAATCCCACTAGCAAGAGTCTTTAAAGGAGGGAATTTGCTCAAACACAACAGAGTTCGAGTAACAAATCCTCGTTAGTAGCTAAACAGCAAGTACAACAATGGTTCAACCTAGGGCTACAAATTTTAAAGAACTCGGAGAAACTCAGAAACCCTAAATCGAACAACCAATGTCAAATCAACAACAGCCGAAGCAATCAAACCCGAAATATCATAGCACTTGGCTCTGATACCACAATGAAGGATTTCGTAACCCTAATCGCAAGATCCAAAAAGTAACTCAAGCATGCAATAACAAAATACTGAAATTGAAAGCAAGAGCGACAATCGCAAGACACAAGAAATAATTACGCAGTTCGGATTGAAATCCTACTCTGCGGAGCCTCGGTGGGGAGAGATCAGCCCAAACATGCACTAGGAATCGAGTATAGAGGTTACAACAACGATACAGTTTGCAACAAAGCACAAGAAAACAAATCTATATAAGAAATCTAAAGGTAAGAGAAAGAGGAAGCAAACAAAAGGGATTGCGCCCCCAATAGGCTCAGTCAAGCTCCTCAGAGAACAAGACCAACGAAGCTTCAAGTGGAAGGGGCAAGAACATCAGCAACGTACAAATAGGAACGCCAAAAAACCACCACAGGATCGGTCGAGCGAGGTGCTCACCGATCTCCTCCTTTCTCCCTTTTCTTTCTTTCTCTTTGTTTTCTTTTCGAGCGGCTGGTAATTGTGTATGAGGTAAGTGAGAGCAAACCCTAGAAAACACAACATATATACCTTCGTGTTTCCTCAACCAGCTCAACACACAAGCAGGTCCAGCTTCGGCCCAAAGAAGAAGGAGAACCACCCATAATAAACCCATACCCACAATTCTTATAAGACAAGCCCATAATTATTTAATCATAAGTTTACCAGCTTAAATACATAGAGTACCACATTATATGTGACATATCAATATGTATTAAGGATTCCTATATGTTAAATGATCTTGGTTAATCTTAATGCTCTACCAGGCAAAACATATATTGTGATAATTAAACCCCTAATGTCAATTAAAGGATTACATACATTACAGGATTTGATTGGTTCGAGTCTGTCGTCAATTGTGATTCTGATTATTGATGGATTTACTGCGTTATCACAGAAAAATATGATGGACATATTGTGCTGGGTTCTGATTCAGGATGGGAATTACAGCGTTGAGTCTGCATACGAGCTAATCCTTCATGCAGCCGGAGAAATGTCATCTGACCGTGGGCTTTTAGCTACCTTTGGAAATGCCGGGTTCAGGAAAGGATTAAGTTCTTCGGATGGACTGCACTTAAGAGATGAATCTTGACTAACATGGAACAGAGAAGGTGTCACCTTGGAGGTTCAGATGACTGTGATCATTTCCCGGGAAGAGTCGAAGACCTCAATCACCTGTTTAGGGACTTTTGTAGGACGAATTATATTTGGATGGAGCTCGGTCCCCCGGGGAGTTACTCATACTTTTACTCTGCTGATTTTTCTTCCTGGATCAGCGCAAACCTGTGCATACCAATATGTGGAGGAGAACCTTTTTTACTGCATTATGAAACATTTGGCTGTGGAGAAACAAGTGGATCTTCTAAAAGGTGGATTTTGTGGGGAGTAAAAGTAATTTCATCATAAAACAAATGTAATTTGCACGGGCCTATGAATTGGGTTACCGAGATTTAGAACCGCCATAGAAGACACTCTTGATCAAGTGAGATCCGCCTGCCGGATGAATGGATTAAAATTGAACACTGATGGTGCAGTCAAAAATGGTCTTCCCACTACTAGAGGAGTGTTTATTGATTCTAATGGTTGTTGGGTCAGAGGATTTGTGCACAACATTGGCTCGTGTTCGGTACCCCCTAGCGGAGTTGTGGGGTATTGTTTCGGGGCTTAGAATCTCTTGGATGAAGAGCTTCAGGAGGGTTTAAATAGAAACAGACTCGTAATTGGCAGTTTGTTTCTCGACAAACCCACGAATCGTATCACCTACTTTTTAGCCTTATTGTCTTGGTGAGAGAATTTCTTTGCACGATCTGGGCTTGCCAGTTTTGTCATGTATTTTGATAGGCCAACTGAGTCGTTGATGCCTTGGCCTCTCTTGCTTTTGATTTTCATCTAAGTGTTAGCCAACTTGGGGCTCCATCTCCTAGGATCGATCTTGTGTTAGGTGAGGACTACTTGCCATTTGATTTGTTGTAGCTCACTTAGTTCAAGTGTTTGAATAGAGGCTCACTTCTCCTTTTAACAAAAGAAAAAATTATGGGGTTCTGATTAGAGGCTATGAGAGAGTAACTGGGATCCTAATGATAATCTTAAAGGCAACTGCATTCACACTTGCAAATCGTTATTTTAGACTAAGCCTTATTATTAAGCTTCCTAAGCCATTCGACAAACTTGTTGGGGCAGGTTCTGTAGCCTTATTTTAATCCTGGTGGGCTTTGTTCTTATAAAAGAGAGAAAGGGCCCATAAAATAAAGGCCCAAGGAACTCTCTCATATAAATACCAGAATCCAGAGTACGGAAAGGACATCTCATTTCTACTGTACTGAAACTCTGCCAAAATACAGAGTTATAAAGCGCTCTTTTGTCTTATTCCCTCACGATCATAAGATATTATTTAGCCCCTTTTTTGAGCCTCGACTAACTTGAGCGTCGATAGCCAAATCCAGAGGAAGTTCCCCCCCACCCCCAAACGGCCAGCATGAAAGGCCTTATGAGCCCTACGAGCCCCAAGCACCTCCACTCCGAGCTAACGCACCCGCGTATGAGCCTCAGCGCCCGCCTTCGAGACTTCATGAACCCTACATGCCCCAGTATTTACCACCCAATCTGCACGAGCCTCGTCCTCTGCCCTCGAGACTCCACGAAACCTACGTACCCCAGGGCCTTCCACCTGCCCTCCTCGAGCCTCATTACAACCCATATGCCAACAACATTCCCGAGTTCCACATCCACGAGCAGTACATGGGACCGCGACCACATGGCCCCTATAACACCTTACCCGCCCCTTTTTACGGCCATCAGATCAGTGCGGGGTTAAATTCTCAAGGAGGCACTATCTTTGTCGACCGCATCGTCAATACCCCCGTGTGTGACGATTTCAAGTACCCTAACTCGAAATAATATACGGGAAATGAGGACCCAAGAGACCATGTCAACCGATACCATTATGCCATGCTGGATTGTAACGCGGATGATGCTACCATGTGTAAAGGTTTCCGAACACACTATCTGGAACTACCCTCTCGTGGATTCTTCCAGAGCTTCAACGATCTGGAGGAGCACTTCATCACCCACTTCAGCGCCTCCAAAAAACGAAAGGTGACGATGTTACAGACCCAGGGGGTCAAACAGAAGGTCGGCGAGACCCTTGAGTCTTATGTTCGAAGGTTCACTGCAATAGCGCTCAAGGCACACGACTTTACCGAGAATGGTGCTCGGTAGGCATTTTCGGGGGTTGCTCAACAACTCTGACTTCAAAGACATGCTAGGAAGGAAGATCAACGACCAGAACATTTACCTCAGCTATGATCGAATGTTGCAAAAGGCCTATGGCCAAATCGAGTCCAACAAAATCACAGGGCGGAACCATGGCAACGAGCCCTCGAAGAAACATGGACACACATCAGGCACCGGTCAAAAGGGAAATACACCATGGGGACCCAAGAGACAAGCTGAACAACACTCTAGGGCCCCCGCTCTCCAAGAACAAGGCCACCACGGCCAAACTCAGTCCTCGGTGCAAAATATGATGGCCAACGTGCAAGAGAACGTGGGTCGAGGAAGACACTGATGCCACAAGGCCAAGAGGTGTGGTGCGCGAGGCACCGCAGTAACAGGCATTCGACTGCCCAATGTTGAAGCATTTTCCGTGAAGCCCAGGCAGAGGATAGACGAATCATGGTAGCTCGTCAAGCACAGGGTCGGGCAGCTAACCAACTACCCCCACCTTCCCCACATCCACCCCAATTCCCTCGACCGGACGGCTTCATAGGGACGATCAGGGGGCGCCACGAACCTCGACTGCCTAGTCAATGAGAGCAAAGACAAGCCTCAAACACGCCCATTCCCCCAGGAACACCGGTGATGTTGATAGCTTAATCCACTCGCAACCCGTACCAGTTACGTTTCTCTGATACAGACGTGGTCGAGTGGGCCAACAAGAAATTGACCCACTAATCATCCACATTCAATTGGGGACCAAGGTTGATAAGAGAGTGATGTTTGACACGGGCAGTGTGGCAGACATCATATACTGGGAGGCCTATCAAAAACTCGGGCTCAACCCTTCCAGACTCAGACCTCGTCGACTTGACTGGAGACTCCGTAAAATCACTGGGGTGGCAACGATTGATATGATTTGGGGGGATGAAGACGGTCCTCGACACAGCTGCCCTATCGATTTCCTAGTTATCTCGTTGGCATAGTCTTAGAATGCCATTTTGGGACGAGACTCGTTGATGCGTTTCGAGGCTGTGGTGTCTATAAGCCATTTTTGCCTCAAATTTCCCACCTGGACTGGCACTGGCATTGCGAGGGGTAACAAGAGGAAAGCGAGACTTGCTGCATACAGGCTGAGAAGAACGATAAAAAGGTTGTGCATGCAAACCAACTTTACCTATCTGGGTCACTACACATAGAGGATGAAGCAGACCTGGATCCCCGAGAAGTGACCAGATCAAGTTCGGGCAAGGAAAGTCCACCACACACTGTCGAGGTCGAGAAGCATTGCATATCACCTTTCGGCGAGGAGGATAAGAACTTATATGTTGGCCAGGGCCTTTGCCCAGAGGTCACATTGGAGATCGAGGTCATGCTAGGGGCCTCGAGAGATATATTTGCGTGGACCCCTCGAGATCTAAAAGGTATACCCCCATAGATCATGACCCATTCACTCGCCATAGATCCACAAGTGGCTCCTTGTCGAAAAAAGAGGCGAAAATAGGCAGGCCCCAAGAACGACGCCGCAGCGGCACAACTAGCTAAACTGCTCAAGGCAGGCTTCGTGCAGCCCATTCAATACCCCACCTGGCTTGTTAATGTTGTTATGGTTTCAAAGAAAGACACGGGGAAGTGGCGCATGTGCGTCGATTTCATGGACCTCAATAAGGCGTGCCCTAAGGACAGTTATCCCCTCTCATCCATCGACCAGCTCGTCGACTCGACTACCAGCCACGAGGCATTATGCTTTCTCGACACTTACTCCGGGTACAACCAGGTCGTGATGAACCCAGCAGATGCAGGTCACACCGCGTTCATTATATACAAGGGCACCTTTTGCTATAGGGTCATGCTGTTCAGACTCAAAAACGCGGGGAAACTTTTCAGAGACTGGTCGATAAGGTGTTCCGAGAACAACTCGGCAATATGGATGAGGCGTACGTAGATGATATAGTGGTAAAAAGCAAGAATCAGGCCAACCACCCAAAAGACCTGCGAGCGGTATTTGAGACCTTGGGTTGATACGGGATGAGCCTCAATCCCGAGAAATGCATATTTGGGGTCACCAAGGGGAAATTTTTGGGTTTCTAAATCAGTTCTCGAGGCATCCAAGTCAACCCCTCCAAAGTCCAAGCAGTACTATACATGAGGCCGCTACGAACAACACATGAGGTATAGAGATTCATGGGCTCGGTCAACTACCTAGGCAAGTTTTGTGCAAAGCTCACCGAGCGCAATTTACCTTTCTTCAAAATCCTGAAGAAACTCAAGCAGTTTGCTTGGACACCCAAGTGTGAGGCGGCCTTCAACAGACTTAAAGAGCATATAGCCAACCTACCCACCTTTTTATCGCCCATCCAGGACGAAGTCTTGCAACTATACCTCGCCTCTAACTTGAGAACAGCTAGCACGGTCCTGGTACGTGAGCAACAGAAACCAATATACTTTGTTAGCAAGGCACTATCACCAACAAAAGGTCGATACTCAATAGTCGAGAAGACAGTGTACACACTAGTCATGGCAACACGTCGACTAAGACCATACTTCCACTCTCATACCATACCTCCCGCTTTGGGCGGTCCTTCACCGACCAACTCTATCTGGGAGGATGACCAAGTGGGTCATCGAGCTCTCAGAGTTTGACGTGGAGTACCAACCTTGCCCATCCATAAAGGCACAGGCCCTGGCCGACTTCATCATCGAGACTAGCTTTCGAGAGCTAGAAGGGTCCTCATGCTTGACAACCAAACCATGGAAGCTATTTGTAGACGGTGCAGTAAACAGCAAAAGATGCAGTGCGGTAATAGCACTATTCTCGCCCGATGACAATATATACGAGAACGCAGTGACACTCGACTTTGAGGTAACTAATAATGAGGCAAAGTATGAGGCACTTATTATTGGGATTGAAATATCACTTGAAGATCAAGTAGAGGAGATAGAGTGCGTCTGCGATTCAGAAGTGGTTGTTCAGAAGGTACAGGGGGTCTACAAGACAAGAACTGGTACATGACCTCAATACCAAGACCGCGTAGCACGACTGCGTATGTTTAGACACTTCCTCATCACCGCTATTCCACGGCACGAGAATGAGCAGGCGTATGGCCTTGCTAAAATCGCATCTCGAGTCAAGCTAATCGATGTGAAACAAGAGGGAAAATCTAGACCCATCTGGTACAACACCGCCACCACAAAATCAATCTCAGACCAGTTAGAAATGATGAACATCGACACCCCAGGGGACGATTGGCTAACCCCTATATTGCGTTATCTTTCCCAGGAGAAACTTCCAGAAAATCCTCGAGAGTGCAAGCAGCTGCAGGCCAAGGCCGTGAGGTTCTTCGCGTGCCAAGGCGAACTATACAAATAGGGTATCATGACACGAGAATTGAGATGCTTATCATGGGAAGAAGGTAAGAAAATGCTCGTCGAGCTACACGCAGGGCTATGCGGGACGCACGCCAGCTGGCGGTCCCTAGTATTCAAGTCAGTAAGGCACGGCCATTTTTTGTTGTCCATGCGTGAAGATATGATGAACATTGCATGATCATGCAAAGCGTCCCAAGCTCACGCACCAACCTGCCACCAGTCGAGGGTAGAAACGCATATCATGGCAAGGTCGTGCCCATTCGCCATGTGGGGGTTAGACTTATTGGGTCCATTCTCGCCCAAAGCGCCAAGCCAGCTCAAATTCATCATTGTGGCCATCGACTACTTCACCAAGTAGATCTAAGCCATACCACTCGCTCGCACAAATGTTTAGGCAGTGCAGAAGTTCCTATGGCAAAATATCATATGCCGGTATGGACTTCCACAAGACATAGTAACAGATAGAGGCCCCCAGTTCAACACATCCAAGCTCGTCGAGTGGTGTAAGGACCTCAGGATCAGATTAAAATTCGCATTCGTGGCACACCCTCACTGCAATGGACAGGTCGAGGCTGCAAATAAAAGCATTGTAATAGACCTGGAGAAGAGGCTTGATGGCGCACGAGGCCTGTGAGCCGAGAAGCTACCTCTCGTATTATGGGAAAACAGAACAACAGTGAAGAAGGCCACAGGAGAAACACCATTCGCCCTCGCTTATGGCATCGAGGTCGTGGTACCAATCGAGCACCTTTTCCCACAGATAGAATCCTACAATACGACGAGGATGAGAACAATGAGAAGATGAAACAAGAGTTACAGCTTCGAGAAGAAGCCCGAGAACTGGAAACCATAAGGGCAGCAAATCATAAGGTTGTTGTGGAGAAATATTACAACAAGAAAATCAAGCCTCGAGGCTTTGTGAAGGGAGACCTAGTAATGAGAAAGACAAAAGGGGGTAAGCTGGACCCAAACTGGGAAGGGCATTACATCATCGAGACCGAGGTAGCTCTGGGGGCATACAAGCTCAAAGATTGTGCTGGGAACCGCATCGAAAACTCATGGAATGTGATGCGGCTCCGTAAGTACTATCCATAGCACTCACATGCCTCGCTCAAGGCATGTAAACTCGCATCCAAACATCTTTTAACATTTAATACATGCTTAAACTCACAGCATACATCTGCTAAATATCAAAACAAGCCATAACACAAACCGTGTATGATAGGTGAGGCAACGCGTTAAGGCTCGTCGAGGCCTTAAAAATAAATAATAGTACAAGTGAGAGAGCCATACTCACTCAACCGAATAAGGTACGAATATCAAACTAACATACATGCACTCCCACGTAAATATTCAAAACCCTAACACATAGTTACTTGTTTCGAAGTAGAAACCCACTCAGCTTGGACTGCGTCCTTGGGGCACGAGGCCTCGAGCTAGTCACGAGCAATTATACCATCTTGGATTGCGTCCTTGGGGCACAAGGCCTCGAGCCAGTCACAAACAATCATACCAGCTAGGACTGCGTCCTCGAGGGCAGAGAGCCGCAAGCCAGTCACGAGCAACAACAACCCATCTTGGACTGCGTCCTCGAGGGCAGAGAGCCACGAGCCAGTCACGAGCAACAACAACCCAGCTTAGACTGCGTCCTCGGGGGCAGAGAGTCGCGAGCCAGTCACGAGCAACCATACCAATTTGGATTGTGTCCTTGGGGAACGAGGCCTCGAGCCACCCACGAGCAATAGCATCATCTTGGACTGTGTCCTCGAGGGCAGAGAGCCACGAGCCAGTCACGAGAAATAAACAAGGTAACAACGTTTGCAATCCCATGATATTTAATATGGTTCGACGATGATAAACTCCACATTCCGTATATTCTGCCGGTTGAACTAGAATCACACACACTAAATGACACACCCCTAGAAGTTGGGCTACGGACTACGCAAAGGTACGTTGAAACACATGTTATGTAATAAGTGAGCAATATCTTACAAATGGCAATAACATTGAAATACAATATCACAGGGACACTTTATCCATAAATCCCAAGAGGAACAAAGTAATAAGACTAGAAGGTCTGCAGAAACATCCAAAACGGAACAACGCGCATGAACACGCAACGATAGATCACGGGTACCTCAAGCAAGAAGCCTACAGACTCATATGTAGCAAAATGACCAAATCTTATTATTTAGTTATCTCCTTTTTATGTCAATTACTCAACTATGGCATTATGCATGTACGACAGAATACTATTCAACATTTCAAATAAAATTTCAGTAGCACTGTACACAATCTATATCGTCAATCATTA
>NW_027368005.1:0-53052 GCF_046119375.1 Phyllobates terribilis | reverse complement strand
TCTATTTCCTTTTACTTCCTTTTGTGTCTAATATCTGCATTAAGGATAATGCAGAAGTTAAGTATGGGGGAGATATAGTTTCATCATTGTCTATTTTTCACTAGATTTTTTGTGGTTTTGTTGATGCCCTCAATCTCCCCCATACATGTTCATGAAGTATGAATTTGTGTTTTTGATGGTTTCGTTCACGGGGCCTCTAATTTCAAAGTAACAAATGGATATTTTCCTACACCCGTTGATTGTAGAGTTAAACCAATTGTAGGAATATGGGGTCAAAAACATACAACATTCATATGCTCCAGAATTTCCAACTAAAAGGGGCTCTTATGTGGACAATTGACTATTTCCCCACTTATTCTACGTTGTCTACCTAGGGCACTGCTGGTAGACTAGCATGCCACTACTGCATGGAAAACATGGATGATTTCACGCTAACCATGAGTAGTAAACATTCGTAACATTGATTTCTCCCAAAAGTTTTTGCATTTGCGTCACTTTTCGTAGAAATGTTACTGATTTTTAAAATCCAAACAAGAGAGCAAAAGGTTTACAGGGTGACAACTTGAGATGAACTATTAGCTGAGTTTGACCGTATGTGGTTTAATATGACATTTTTAATATTAGACTAACGCATAAATGATGAATCGAACCTGATGTTTATATTTATAGAAGGAATATTGGTGGAACGAGATGGATTACAGCAGGGACGTCAAGAAAAAGGTCTTCATGAAGAATGCCATGAACCGGTATAAGGACGTCAATCACAAGATGAAGATGGAGAACGATGGGCATACCTCTATGGCTAAGGGATGGTCTGAGTGGAAGGCCTTCTAGGCATTATAGAATGAGAAGAAGAGGTCTGATACAGCTCGCTCTAATCGATGAGCGAGCCTGCAGGACCCGGATCTGGCCCAGTACGCCATACAAAAAGATCATGTTCCACCATCAAGCATTTTGATGTCATGGTTTGTTTTTGAATTCTATTTTGTTCATATAACGATGCCTATCTTTACATTTTTCTAGGAAACTAATAATATGTATTAGTCTCAAGAGCTCGGCTTTAGGCCAAGCGCACTGGAGGTGTATAGTCATCTTCACACCAAGAAACTGGTAGGATTATCATGGTGGAAAAGAGGGCCCAAGACATGAGGTTATGTTGTAGAGTAATTTTTTTAATTGTTTTAGTTTGCTTAAGTGTTATATTAAGTTGGAATAGAATTTCCTTGAGGGGTGTATATGTAATGTCTGTGTTTAAAGGCCTTTCTTGAAATGTCCATGTTTGAAGGGTGTTCTTGAAAAGTATGTAATCTGTTGGGTTGTACACTAAATGTTTGTGTTTCCAAGGTGTTATTGAAAAGTGGGTGATGCTCATGTTATAGAGGAGATGCTACCGAATTTTCATTAGAAATTATCCTTAAGTGTAATATGTTTATGAGTTTTTAGTACTTAAGTGATTTTTTTTCAATCTTTCTATAGGACACAATATCTCAGAGGCTTGTTGTTGTGCCCAAGCCGCCGAACGGAGAGGGTGCCTTCTCGACCATAGCAAAAGCGGACGAGACTTGGTTGTTTCTAGATTCGAGGGCATAAACATGAAGCAGTGGATGTACGGGCTTGGTTCAGCAATCAACGCCTATGTCGATACAACTGACAAAAAGGCGCGACCCAGCTCATCGCAGCACATCTCATTGCATGTTGACGAGGAGTTTGAGCAGCATTTACAGACCGGGGATCGAGGAGAGAATGGTGCCGGTGACCGCCAACTTACATGTACAAATGAATGAGATTGTCCAGGATGAGGTGGCGAAGATGATGACGGCCATTTCTCTAGAGCATCGCGCATCACCAGGCAATGATGATGAGACTACAAGATTGTAGTATTTTGCATGTTGTATTTCTGAACAGTTATGATGACGAATATACTATTGTATGTTTGTGTGAACTGTTACAGTTTCATATATGACAATGTGCTTTTTCAGAAATTATGTTGGAATTTGAATGTAAATATTGTAACGTACTGATATCAATCAACAGGAAAAACGACAAAATAACTAGGATACCAAAAATTATTCCCTTTTTGTGATGGAATTTCTGTCGCCAATTGTCTAAATTTGGAGCCATCCAAAACTTTTGGCGAAAGATTTTGCAACGGTAATCCTTCACAAGACCCATCACAAAAAAGTTGGGATGGCTCCCAATTCAGGCAATTGGCGACAGAAATCCCGTCTCAAATCTATCGCTAGAAGGGAAAAATTTTGGTCTCATGGGAAGACAGTTTGGCGACAGATCTTTTTTCTTTAGTGATAGAATTTCCATCACTGAGTTGTTTGAGACTACCCAGTAGTGATGGACAAAGTGGTTTTATCAACGGATTCCAAGTGATTAGACGGTAATATCCATTGTTAATCAACTATTTTTCACTAGTGTTAATTTCATTTCTTTGTATGAATTGATTAGCCTGACAAACTAAATATTATGATTATTGGCATGAACTCTTAATAGGAAAACTCTTTAACTTGTTTCTACTGTGGTTGCGGTAATTGGTTAACGAAGGAAGCAATCCACATAGTCAGAATTTGTAGACACACCTATTGCCTCTTGTTAGTTATTGAGATTCGTAGACATCGATGCAACTTAGATCGTCACAAGGTCTAAGATTTGTAGACTCCTGGTGGAGGCTTGTTCTGAATGTGCCTATCCAAGGTATCAAACATGTTCTTCAGGTTCTGGTAAATGAATGTAAAACGAGGATGTATCTTTTAGTTTATAGGACAACATAAGAATTAACGTGAATAGGTGGCAAAGAATACGACAATCTAAACTGGAATGGATATTGTAGATGGATTAGAAAAGAGAAACAACCAACCTAACCATAAGTAATACAAATCTAAAAACCTGAACATGGATTAGAAAAGAGAAACAACCAACCTAACAAAGCTTTTCACCCTTTCTTACCATTTACTTTTGTAATGGGTCATCTAGGAAATACATATTCATTCTGACCGTGCGTGACGACAACACGTAACAACTACATCATATTCACCCTTAAAAGGGTAAATACATACTTTAATATCCCGACGAGTGGGACGACATTATCGTGGTTGACCTCGTCCTCATGGAGACGTACGATGAATCATGCATCATGCTCATGTCGTGGAATATGCGATCCATGTTGGCGGTTCAGGGCGTCATTGTGAAGACGCTCGGCATTGTCGTACTGGTCAGCTTGATGGTCATGTCCTGCATGACAACCTTCTACTGTTTGCGGGGGGGGGGGGGGTAACATAACCTTCTGCCATGACTAAGTTCTCAATAGGCTCTCCAAGAGATGGGTGAAAGTAATTTGGGTTAGGATCTCCTTCCATGTCCATATCCTCGTCACCATACTCCCCAAAAGTAAAGGAGGAACGTGTGGTCGCCTTACGATGGTGTGGTTGATGTGCAGGATGAGGGGCATAGGAACCGTAGAAAGAGAGGACACTTGGCATGTGACAACGAATAGAGTTGTTAGGAAAATCATTACCTTATTTGTCCTCATACGCATAAGAGATCTCATCATCCTTGGCTTCAGGGGCCGGTGTGGTGTCAAGTAAGAAATGATCTGGAAAGGACGGGGCTTGTTCAGTCAAATCTGGCTATGCAAACGGCGTGGAGGAGGAGGAGGATGTTCCGCAGAATGGAAGGAATACCCTTGACCTATCTTTAGCAAGAGGGAAGTAGTGACATTGTTTTGAGGTGGCACCAAGGATTTCTCAGGAAGTATTGTGTCTTTATTCCAAGATTCGAGCTCAAGGATATTGATGGCCACCTCGGATAGAATGTAATTTAACTTTGCTATCTCTTCAAGGAAAGTGGATTTGAAATGAACCATAGAAGCTCGGGCTTTACTGGTTGCAGTTAGAGAGTCTGCAGACACAACCAACGCCTGCATGACCATGGGATGTGCCTCAATGACATCAATGTGGTATGGACGCACCTCTCCATTGGATCAATCATCCTCTCTATCAACCATTGAACAAAAACGTCACAATTAGGCAAACTAAAGTAGCGTGAACAATGTAGTAAGTCAAAACAAGTGTCATGTTAAGGTCCTAAATTTGGCTTCCGTGAGGGAGGGATAAGTAAGTTAGATCCAACATCAGTATGTCCCAAGGAAAACAACCAAAATATAACAAGCCAAAGTAATAAAAATATTAAAAACCCAAAAGCATGCAACAAAGAATCAAGTTGTAGACATGAGAGGTAGTGAAATGGATACTTGAATATATGAATAAAGTACTACTCTAGATCTCCTAAGGCTTTCTATTTGCTTGGTTTGGGGCCGACTCTTCTTAGAATCAAGTGTGACAAAAAAAATTGAAGAAATATATCACTCATAGAGTTTATGTGCTCAATAAAAGACAAGAATTCATCAAGATGCAACAATCATGGAACAATATCCCAACCATAAGCATATGCATACAAAATTTGTAAGCCGAGGAACATGTCAAATCTTGAGATTATTCGTTATCGTTACACTCTTGCCTTTTTTATCAATCAAACAACTGAAACAATAAGACTTCTTTTCTCACCTTAGCCTACGGAAAAGAATTAGACACTTGAATTATATGGAAACAACTAAATTGGGCAATGGATGGGAAGAGTAATATAATGTGTACACAAGCAAGGAAAACATAAACCTTTGCTCATGTGTATGATATAAGTCGGTACGGAATTTCCCTCGGATTGTATACGAGAGCCTGGATCTAGACGATGGTGATTGCTTGTTGATGGAAAATATCTACTTGCGTAGCAAGTGCTTGTTAGAATCATTTATAGGTGGTTTTGGCATGATTATGGAGCATATTATTGTGATCCGGACCTCACAGAGAAAAGGTTTTATTCACGAGGATTACATGCATTTGAGAGGAGAAGAAGAGAAGATTAACAAAGGGACAAAGCATGATTGCGCACAAAGAACACAGCCGCACAAGAATACAGAAGCCCCGCACGACCACACCACTGTCTGAGAGTCAGAGTAGCGATTTCGTCTTAGGCGTGACCTCGTTGACATTGGCGCGACCACGCCCGTTTTGTGCCGGGGAGCGACGCAAGGTTCTTTTGTCAATATTTCTTTGGGACTTTTACCTACTTTCTAATGGATCTTTAGGATGGACCTATTTAGCATTAGTCTTCTATTATTTATGTTAGTAAATGGGATTAGAGCTTTGCCTCCTCGCTATCAGTAGTTTACACTTTTCTTAGTCTTACGTAGTTTGGAATTATGCAAGAGTAGTTCAACTACTTTGTTCAACTTGTTGAATCCAATAAATTGATTGTAAGACTTCTATATTGGTTCTTAATTAAATTCTAGTTGTTTAATCTCTTTTCATCTTAATTGTTTATTCAATATGATTTACCCATCTGGCTTGATCATCTAGGTAGAATAAGTCTATTCATATTTCTAGGTCTTACGTGTCCAAGTTGGATAGTCTTATCGCTAGGTAGAGAACGAATGCATGACCTTGTTGCGATTATGATTTTAGGGAGATTTGATTGTGTTTTAAATATCAACCTTGAGTCAATGGTACTACATGCACCCTTCTATTCCTGAGTTCATTGCTTCGTAATTATTAAATCTTGATAGTTCATTGCTTCCCAATTGTTACTTTTAAATTTGATCTTATTAATTTCACTAGAGCCGAATACCTGACTCCATGTGGGATTAGACCATTTCTTGCCACTTTACTAGTTAGAGTAGTTGAATAGGTTTTATTATTATGACTGGGCATAACGACCAATTTACCCCTCGTCAAATTTGGCACCATTGTTGGGGAGTCAAACTTCTTTTCTTGTGTGGTTGATTTGATTGACTTTGGTGCTGACTACTGTATGGTCAATAACCGTGCTACTTATCATTTGCTTGTTCAGCTTAATCCAGAGATCAAGAGGACCATTCGCAGGAGTCAAAGAGAGAGGAGGACCGAGACCAACACGTTGGACGGTGATCAAGTTAGAGAAAAACCCCTGAACAGATGATGGAGGACCAACAAGTGCAGATATCTCAACTCACGCAGCTTGTAGAGACACTTTGTCATGGAAATAATGGTTGTAATAGGATGCTAAGGGAGCGTACTACTCCCAATATGACGCATCAACCTCAAGAAGAAGTCCTACCACCACTTGCTCAGGCGGTGGCATTCAATCTTAAGTCCAGGGTGATCAATTTGTCGCCCACATTTCATGGTCTTCCTAGGGAGGACCCAATTATGCATCTCAGCCAATTCCACGACATCTGCATGACTACTAAACCTGCCAAAGTGTCGAAAGATGAAATCGAGATGAGAGCATTTGGCTTTACACTGAAGGATACGACCAGTTCATGGTACTATCACCTTCCTACTGGATCTTTTGATAGTTGGGAGAAGCTGCATAAGCAGTTCTTGAATAGATATTTTCCAGTAAGGAAGGCTTACACACTGAAGATTGTGCAGGTTGAGCAACGAGAAGATAAATCTCTATATGACTTTTTGGAGAGGTTCAAGGGATTGTGTGCTAGATGACCTTTTCATGTATACATGCAGGATGATTTGGTACTTTTTCTAACTCAAGGGTTTTTGACTACTGAGAGGAGGAGGATGGACTCTGCCTGTGGTGGAAGCATTCTCAATATGACCTCAGAGGATGTCATAGAGAAACTTCAGGGTAATGGAGAGAGTACTAGGAGCTTTGGGAGAACCTATACAAAGAGAATAGCAAGTGATGCGAGTACAGAGGGCTCGGGTCTTGTGAATGAGTTAGCTGAGATGAAGAAGATGTTCGCTAGCCTACTACAGAAGAGCAGACAACAAACAACGCAAGTTTGTGGGTTATGCGCGAGCTCCTCTCTCTATTCGGGTCAATGTCCCAAAGCCGCGGGAAGAGTCAGTTGTTGAAGTGATCGCTGTAGGTGGATATGGACCTTCACACCCTTGGAATGACCAACAACATAATAATTAGCAACCTAGGTATAGAGACCACCCCGAGTAGCAATAAAGATGGAGACATCGTGACTCGGAACCAAACTCTGGGCCCTCTACTATGGACATGTTGACTTCATTGACTAAGCAAGCATAAAAAATTGAGAGGTACAAATGGGTCATTAGCACAGACTATCCACGTTGGTTCAGAATCAATCAAATCCACTACCATCTCAGACCACGGTGAATCTGAGCCAGAACACTGCAAACCTGAACGTTAGGAATGTCAGTACGAGGATATTGAGGAGTGGTAAAAACTCATAGAAAACATTAGAGGAAGAAGACCTCGAGGCTGAAAATTTGCCAAAGGCGCGACCGCGCCCTGAAACACCACCCGCACCAGGGGATCTACTGATAGGTGCGACAGTGCACCAGATTGCGTGCTTGTGCAACTGCACCTGATGAAGGGCACGACCTCTCCTTTCACCCGCAAATCCGCGCTTTTATGAAGGACTTTTCCAAACATTGGCATGACTGGCGCCCAGATATGCGAGACTGTGCCAACTTACATGTAGACCGGTGCGACCGCTCTCCCATTCCAAGCCACCGTGCCACTCCTTCTGTCGAGAACGAAATGCCTCCAACGCTCATCATAGAAGAAAGTAATCCGGTTGATGATGAGGAAGAGATAGATGATACTTGAGGTGATTTCAACTCAGACAAACTAATTATGTGCGACCCAACTTCCCTCCACTCGATTCGCTGAAACCTCCTGCTCCATGTCCAGAAGTATTAAGAGATACTAGGAATATGTAGAATGATAAGGGAGCTGTTTAAGACATTCAACAAGGGCGCAGTGAACATCCTCTACTGAAGCTAATCAAGAGCATTTAGCGGTACGCAAATTTTTTTAAGGAGTTCTGCACAGTCAAGAGAAAACAGAAGTTCAAGGGAAACAATAAGGTCGTAGTAGGAGAAAGAGTCTCAGCCATCTTACAGGAGCGTATGCTTACCAAGACCATTGATGAAGGTATGGTTTGTATTCCTTGCTATATCAGTGATACTAATTTGGATAAGCTATGCTTGATTTAGGTGTTGCTATTAATGACATTCCATAATCTTTGTGCAAGAATATAGGATTAGGACCTTTGCTTGAAATTGATATATTAATTCAATTAGCTGATGGGTCCATTGTTCGTCCTAGGGGAGTAGTAGAGAATGTACTAGTGATTGTTGATAAGTTAGTTTTTCCAAGAAATTTTTATGTGCTTGATATGAAGTATGATAGAAGAGTTGCACCTATACTCATATGTAGACCATTTATGAGAGTTGTGGGAACTAAGGTGGATTTAGGTAACGGGACTTCATCTTTAGAGTTTGATGGGGATGTTGTGAGGAATGATATGTTTGAGAATATGGAGAATTATATAGAGGATGTAGCTTGTGTTTTTGCTATTAGTATAATTGACTCCGTCGTGGATGTTGGTGCAATGAGGTGTGTTGGGCTGATGGGTCCCCGATACTAAATTTTAGAGGGAGACAAGCTCCCCCCTCCTCCTTCTATTATACAAGTAGAGAAAGTCTTGATTAAGTTACCTCCGGAGCATTACATAGAAAAGAAGAAGAGTTGGTGTGACAAGGGGTTCAGGATGAGAAAAGGAATTAACCAATCCTGACGAGCGCCATTTAGCCGCGTCAATATACTATTTATACCTCACTAACACCTCTTGAAAGGGTCGATCCCTCAATGAGTCACTTTATTAACACTTATTGGTATTGGCCCGGTCCGTAAGACGGGCGGACCCAATACCCAATAAGTGTTAATAAAGTAAAAAATGTGTGAATAGGATAAAAAGGAGCAATAAAAAGTGCATGTGATATGGCTTGAGTTGAGTGTGGTTATTGTTTGCTTTCGATGGTAGTGGAACTCGTGTATAATTATCATAGATATGAAGCATGTTAGGATAGAATTAGTCGCTTATTTGATTTCCGTTATTCACATTAATAAATAGGATTGAGAGCTTCGTATCCTCTCCATCATCCTTTGTTACCATTTCAATTCAATTAGGTATAGTTTACATAGAATGAGGAGAGAGTAGTCTCCTTGTCTTTGTTCTCCAGGAGGAAGCCTGTGAATTATTGGTTTGTAAGACTTCTATCCTGATTCTATATAATATATTGTTTGATTTGTTTCATTCTCTTGTGCATGTTGATTATTGATTGTGATTTATCTATCAAGATTAGCTACCTAGGTTGTTTAGATCTAATTCATACTGATAGGTCTTATTTGTCCGAGTTGGAGAATGTTACCATATGGTACCAAATCAATTGCTTGGGCTTTTTGAACATGTGATTCTGTGGAGAATGATTATATGTTAGCAGCCAAGTGGCACTTCATGTGCCTATCTATTCCTGAATGCATTGTTGCGTAGGGATTAACTCGTGATAGTTTTAGGGTTGTATTTAGGTAAGGTAAATAGGCCGAGTTGGACTATTAACTACATTCAAACAGGGATTAGGGAAACCATAGTAAATGATTTAGAGATTAATCCGAAATAAAATTAAGAAATCAATGATCAAACCAATTAATTTGTAGTGTGCACACCTGGTGAATGAAGTGTTTTCTCATATTTGTTTCCTAGCATAGTTTAAGTTAGTCAGTTAACACCCTTTTCCCCCTTTATTGTTACTTATAAGATAATTAAAATAAAAACACAAGAATTGATTATGTGATTCCCTGAGGTATCGGCTCTTGCTTGCCACTCTACTTGTAGAGGTGTTAGTGAGGTATAAATAGTATTTTGACACGGCTAACGATGCTTGTCAAATTTGGCACCGTTTTGCTTGGAGTCTAATTTTCTTTTCTTATGTTTTTGATTTAATTAACTTTAGTGTTGGGCGTTGTACGGCCAGCACCCGTGATACTGATCAGCTTATTTGCTGAGCTTTTAGGAGATATGGAGGGAGAACAAAAGCCGCGTACCAAATGGAAAAATACATAGAGCTGCATGAACTCAGGGACAGGGTAGTGGAACTTCCATAGAATGAAGTCATTAACTACGTGTACGTGCAGATTGAGAGATTAACGCAATCATTGTGGGCATGTCGGAAAATCACAGAGTTTACATGATGACCTTCTAGGATATGTGGTAAGGGAATATAATGTGATTAAGCTGTCACTGCTTGAATTGAAGAGAATGGCTAAGGTTTAACAGGATAAAGATGACAAAGATAATGGCTTTGGAGGATACGGTAATCAACACACTCGGTAAGATCAACAACAGCATGACTACTACTTGAGGTTTAAACAATATCCCCGATTAGAGAAGCAACAGAGGTGGATGCCTCATAGTCCATAGCGCTAACCGGGGCTCCCACTCGGACTTTGAGGATGATCATGGCTGAGCGCCTCGCAAGGAATAACCAAACTGCCGAAGCGGTATCTTGGAAATGGGTGGGTGTAATATGCGAAAGAGCCACATGCACATGAAGGAGAAGATGAAGCAGTCGACGGAGGCAATGTCTACCTTATAAAGAATCCGTCCGATGCACTGCAGCCTCAGAACATAGTAACCCGAGTATAGTCAGTGTCAAGACAATGACAATATGTTGCAACCCTAGCTCGAAGGATATACAAGCTGATGAAGATGAGGTTGAGGCTGAAGTACCGAAAGACATGCACCCACGGCCCAAGGAGAACAAACATGATCCAGCCACTGCAGAACAACGCACCCGTGCCCCGACAATACGCGACCGTGTGATGCCCCTTTCATCCTCGCGTGACTACGCCACGAAGCCGCACGACCACGCCTTGATGGTGATGGTTTCCGAAATTCCTATGCGACCTTTCCCTAGGTGGCGCGGCCGTGTCAAGCCCCTTGATCCCATGCACGACCGCTCCCTGTAATTGCACGTCCACATCCTCTTACACATATGCACACCCGCGCACTATATCCACGTACACGTGCCCTCGTTCGCAACCATTGCCCGCAATGGTCTCCCTCAGTTTCTCAACATCGATGAGTATGATCCAAGTCCACCATTAGATGATGAGGGAGAGTTACTTGATCTTGAATATGATCGCAAGTTGTGCTGGACCACCTGCTTGCATTCACACCTCCTAATGCTTGGGACTCTGGAATCTAGAGCACATGGGCCTCGTCATACAAATCACCTAAAGATGCCACGCACGGTGAGGAAGAAGAATAAGAGAGGGTGATACGATAAGAGAATTAGGAAAGGAGAGATGCCAGATCCTATGTTGTGAGGAAGAAGCAATGATTCATAGATCATATGGCTTTCAAGGGGCCATGTGTTGTGATGAGCGACTTTTTAAACGTCGTAAATGGTGGTCGTTAGCATTCTTTATAGACGAAATGGCCATGATTTGGAGCATATCAGTGTGTTGCGGACCTCACGAGGAAAAGGTGTTAAACATGAGGAATACAAACATTCGGGTGAAGACCGAAGAGGAAACGGCCACAAGAGAAAGCAAGTTCGCGCACGCGAGAAGAAGTGCTGAGATGATGAGCTGAGTTGAAATTACTCTTTCTCCCTGATCCGATGTCGGATTGAGGTGATTCCAATTTGATGAGTTAGATATTGAAGTTTACTTGAATACCCCAAAATATGGGCGCAATTAGAGTGGTGAGTCAAATGTTATGACGATTTTAAGGACATTGCTATTCTGTATAAGTTGTGACGCAACCACGCCTAGATAGACGCGACCGCGCCCTGCATACTGGCACGGATGTGTCGGCGCCCTTAGATGCCTGCCCGCGCCACCGTGGATCTTGAGCCGCAGAAAACTCTTCTCTTGTGGGACTGTTTTGGGCCTCTTTACCTACTTTCACTTGGGCTTCGGGCTTGGGACTCCCTTAGGTTGTTTTTAGGGTTTCTCTCTTCTATAAATAAGGAGGACAACTAGTCTCTTTCTTATGAGTAGTTCTAGGTTTAATTAGAGAGTTTTTAGAGAGATTACACTGTTCTTCAAGGTGAAGTCTATGGATGGGCTGGTTTGTAGACTTTCTCCTTTGGTTATGATAAAGATATATCTCTTGAATTGTTTTAATCTCTTGATTGTATTATCAATTGATTTAAATATGTTTATCTGGCTTAGCTACCTAGGTTTACATGTTTCCTTCAAATAGCCAGGGCCTGGTTTATCCTAGTTGGAGAACCTTGTTTACTTAGTGGCACAAATATCTACTTGGACTTGTAGGATAGGGAGATTAATGAGGTGTAGGCGTAAAGGGCAATACAATTTCCTATTTAATCATGATCTTAATGTTGAATAGGATTTAGTCTTGATAGTTTCAGGGCTAGGTTGCTAGGTAAAACACTATTAGGACTAGTTGACTTAGCTACTCTAGTACATGGATTAGGACAATTAGAATATATTACTTAATTGAATGAACTCGATTAGAAAATAGAAAGTCAATGATCAAACCAACCATTATGTAGTGCAAATCCCCGCTGAATAAGGTATTCTCTCAATTACTTTTCTTAGTTGAATTATAGTCTAGCATCAATCCAATTTTCCCCCTTTTATCATTAATAAATTTAATCTTATTAATTACACAAGAATCGAATACCTGACTCTCTATGAGATCGACCCTTGCTTACCACTCTACTTGTAGAGAAGTTAGTGAGGTTTATAAATGAATATTTTGACGCGGCTAAACGATGCTCGTCATGCTGGTTGAAAGAGATTCAGAAGTCGGGCCTATGGTTCTAACAAAAGGCGATGTCCGAGAGGCAACCCGTCTAAGAAGTACTTTTCTTCGCTTCCATTTCTTTTACCATTGTTCCTTATCTTACAATGAGAACATTGTGTAGTTTAAGTGTGGGAGAGGGGATTTACTTCACCTATCCTTGCATTTTTTAATTTTAAATTTGAATTTTAAGAGTCAGTATTCGTGTTTTTCACCCATTTTGATGTTGCGTGAACTTCTATAGTGATGCATGAATTTTGAATATTTTTACTATACTTTAGATGTTAATATTTCAAGTATATATGATGAGGATATGTTTTATCAAGTAGAGGACTTTGACTTGAGCATGTGGATTATGATTAGGACGCATTAGGACCGATACTAAGATTTCATGTTCACCATCTCTTCTCTAGTTTGTCACTATGTCATAATCATTTGCTTCCGTCCTTTTCCATTACAAAAATAAAAGAAAAGGAAATTAAAAAGAATAGTGAACTCCAAGTGAAATAATCTAAAAGAGCACGCGATCTCCATGTTGTGATAGATCACTCCGTGTTCGATCCTCCATGGTCAAATAAGCAAAGAGTCTCCAGTTATGGCCCGTGCGCGCCTGGGCATGTGTGGTCACGTGGGGTGTTTTTGCTCATTTCGTTGGCGATCATGGACACAGTCGTGCAGGCCGTGGGCGCGGCCGCATGTAGGCTTCTGTAGATTCTTCTCCTACGTGGACTCGCGATTGTGCTTCGTTCTTTGGCCATCTTCTTCGGTCATCTCCCATATGCTTGTAATACTCGTGTTTAACCACTTTGCTCTACGAGGTCCGGACTACGGTAATATGCTCTAAATCATTACCAAGATGCCTATAATTGATGCCATCAACCATTTGTTATGCCATACTAGATGTTGCCAATCAAATTCTATATGAGGAGAGATGAGTTGCCCCTCGAGGGGCCTAATACTGGGTTATCATGAGAAAGAATTCGAGCCTACAAATTTAACCAAAGGCGTTATCCAGGAGGTCACGGTCAAAAGAGGTATTTTTCCACTTCCATAAATCTTCTAGCTTTGTTCTTGGACATTGTGTACTTTAAGTGTGGGGGAGGGGAATTATCTCAACTATCCTTGTTATTTGAAAATTTTGAGTATTTTTGCATTTTTAGAGCCGGTTGTCATATTTTCCCCCTATTTGATGCTTTGTGAACTCTTATAATGTGTATTGATTTTGAATCTGTTTACTATGTTATAGATGATGATATTTTAATTGTGTATGATGATGATATGATTGATCAAATTGTGAATTTTCACTTGAGCATGTGGATTATGATTAGGCTGCATTAGGACCAATATGAAGATTGCAATCTTACCATCTCATATGTTGTTTTAACATCTTGTTCATATTTTGCTTCCATCTTTTTCATTACAAAATGCAAAACAAGGGAAATAAATGCTGGTGAACTCCTAGTCAAATAAACCGAAAAAGCATGCGATTTCCTTGGTGTGAAAGATAACTCCGTGTTCGACCATCCATGGCTACGCAAGCAAAGAGTTTCATTAGTTAGACCGGATACACGGACGGGACCTATATCAAATAAGCAGTTTTCAATGAAAAAAACATGAATAGGATGGAAAGAAGCAATAAAAAGTTATATGTGATATTGCTTGAGTTGAGTTGTGTTTTTTTGTGTTTTTTCGATGGTGTTGGAGCTTGTGAATTCTCATCATAGATTATGAAGCATGCAAGGAAAAGAATTTGCCGTTTCTTTGATCTTGCGTTATCATCCTTCATATATCACTTGAATGGAGACATATTTTGTATATTTTAGATATTCATTGTCATGTACCTGCATTGGACAAACATAGTTCAACTTTAGGGAATTATTGATGCCATGTTGGGTTAAGTTTAGAGTAAGTTTATAGTCTTATTGATTCTTTCATTACCTTTGAGGATTTTTGGTAGAGTAGGAGTCTATGCCCGTGCTTTGATGATTGCAGGTACCTAGGAGCTGAAGTGTTGGTCGGCGATCACTGTTGTCAAGTTCTTCCATACTTGCTGAGATTGCCAAGTATTTAGCTGCAGCTTACTCGAGGATGATCAAGGTATAAGTGTGGGGGTGTTTGATACAGTATATCTAGTATAACATAGCAAGTGGTCATTAGCATCATTTATAGGTTATTTGGCATGATTATGGAGTATATTATTGTGATCCGGACATCACAGAGAAAACGTATTATTCACGAGGATTACAAGAACTTGAGACAAGACGAAGAGAATATTACCAAAGGGACAAATCACATTCGCACACACAAGGACGCAACGACACAGAACCAAAGAAGCCCTGGCGTGAATGCGCGCTAGGTGGCGTGACCGTGCCACTGTTTGCGAGTCAGTGTGGCGATTTCAACTTTGTAGCGAGCGCTCTCGTGTTGGGACGGGAGTGACGCAAGCTTCTTCTGCGAAGATTTCTTTCGGCCTTTTACCTACTTTCTGATGGAGCTTCGGGCTGGGCCTTTTTAGCATTAGTCTTCTATTTTTTAAGTTAATAAAAGGGTTAGATCTTTGTCTGCACCGTATCAACAGTTTACACTTTTCTTAGTTTTACGTTGATTAGAACTATGCAAGAGTAGTTCCATTTCTTTGTTAAACTTGTTGAAGCCAACAGATGATTTCATTGTAAGACTTCTATCTTGGTACTCCGTGCACCCTTCTATTCATGAGTTCATTGCTCCTAAATTATTAAATCTTGATAGTTTCAGGGTTGTAATTAAGTAAGGGTTATTAGGACTAGTTGGACTATTAACTATATAAGAATAGAGATTACGACAACTATAGAATATATGAATTGTAGGATTGATCCTGATAGTAATTAGAAGTCAATGATCAATCAATCATTTTGTTGTGTGGATACTTGTTGAGCGGAGTGTTTTCCCATTATTTTTTTTTGATAACCAATTGTTAGATTAGTAGCGATCTTTCCCATTTCCCCCTATGTTACGTTGAAAGTTGATCTTATTAATTTCACAAGATTCGAGTACCTAACTCCCTGCGGGATTCGACCCTTTCTTGCCATTTTAGTAGTTATAGTAGCTGGGTAGGTTCTATTTGGCCCTCGTCACTTTCCACAAACCATTGGAAGGATTGCAACTCGATTATGGGGACATTGCGAGAGATGTTGATGAAGGCATACAAACGGTCGGCGGTGTTGGGCGATTGCAGCAAGGCCGTGCACAGAGTGAGGCGATAGGGCTGGAGGCGCGCGGATCCGCGCAAGGGTGAAGGCGCATGAATGGCATGTTGGGAGGGAGGAGACACCAGAGGGTGGATGGAGCAGGCAGTTGGCCGTCCGTGGTGGTGAGAACGAGGGTGTGCGGAGGAGAGAAAAGGAGCGGCAACTTGGGAAATGAGAGGGGAATAGGGTTTGCGTTTTGGGAAAAAATCTAGGGATAAAGAGGAGAAATTCTCCCTTCAAAATTATCCTAAACTTAGCCTGCCAAATAAACTATAAGAGACTAACTTATTTAGAGTTGAAAAAAATAAAATGAGGAATCTCAAAAGACGGCTCGAACCTAAGCGTAGGTTGTGACACGTCTAAAACTTTTGAAGATAACTAGGACAAAAACGCTATAAGAAATTGTTCAAAACATAATTCTCCAAAGATAGTCCAATTACATTAATGTAATAAGTGACCAAGTCTTCATGTCGGGATGCTTGCGATCCCTAGCCATTCCTTTGTGAACAATTGTTCGCTGAGGAATGGCTCGCACCAGGAATAAGATCTCTGGTGTGAGCTCTAGTGAGTGGTCCATTAGGGGGTTAAGCTAAAGAGATCTTATTCCTGCGCTTCAATCAAGGGGATGATCGGAATCCTATCAGTTCCCTAGATAAAGAGTTGATGGAGGAAGACTAAGTGTCATCATGAAAATCATAACCAAAACCAGGTCTAGCTAGGATAAAGATTATTTGATTAATAGTCTTTTCATTGATAGAGTTAGTAAGTTGGTTGAGATTATTCACTATTTAGTCAAATTTGTCATTAATAGTGGTTTTCATATATGCCCTTTTGACTTTTACACGTACATGAATCACAGGTATTGGTTACTAGAGTAATTTGTTTAGCATGCAATTGTTTAGACAATTCAATAGTTTCTAGCCTAAGTTCAGTGTTCTCCTCTTAATATTCATTAGCTTGCTATTGCAAGGTCTCATTATATTCTATAAGGCCTTTTAGCATGAGTATTAAGTCATCTTTAGACATAATCTCGAGTTTAATGTAAGATAACTATATTGACTCATCTTCTTCAAAATCTACAACGGCTACCAAGAACTTTCCTTGAGTTACTTCTCCAACATCTATTTCATCGCCGGAGTCACCTCATATGGTGAAGAAATCATTCTTGGTGTATCTTGAACTCGCTACTACCTTTTCATTTTGACATGTCTTAGCTAGATGCCCTTTCCGTTGGCAGTTGTAGCAGACATAGTCCTTTAGATCTCACTTTTAGGGAATGGAGTTCTTAAACGATCCCTTGTTCTTGAGAAACTTTTCAACCATTTATGTTATCAATGCGACCTCATTGTCATCGTCTTTGTCGCTGGAATCTTCATTCTCCGTCCTCTTTAGCACCTTGGTTAGCTTTAGTGCAGTCCATTTGGATTCTCTAGAGGCCTTGTCTCGCTCTTTTTCTGAAATCTACTATATCTGAAACTTTCCTGCAAGAACGGAAAATGGAATCTCCTTGATTTCTTTTGTCATAAGCATGATGCTCCTTGTAGTGTCAAAATTTTGAGCTAATCCGTGGATGAAAGCTAAAGAAAGCTCCAATGGCTAGACCTTCACTTCGGCGGATGACATCTTGTCGGCTATGATTCAAAATCTTGAGTGATAATAATATATAATTTTAGATTCTCCATGTGTAGGGAGTGAAATTCTCGTTGAAGCTCAAATTTAGAGTTATTTTTAATGTTTTCTCTTCCCCTCTGCGTATCAATGATAGCCTTTCACATCTTCTTAGTAGTAGGAATGCTCATGACTTTGTAGACATCTTTTATTGATGAGGAATTGAGGATGAGTCGTTCAGATTTGATGTTCTTCTCCATGATGGTGTACGTCTTGGTCTCCCAGTTCTTGTCTTCAAGTCTCGCAGGAACAATGTCATCCCCCTTCTCAATTACATACCCTCCACCATTGATAGTTGTTTTGGTGGATGTAATTGGTCATCATGGCTATCCACCAATCGAGCTCACTAAGGATCAACACATAGGATTTTTGAGCAAGATCCCTAGTGTGAAATTGCTAGTAGGCTTATCGTTCGTTATTATCGATGAAACTTGATCAACCTTTCAAATCTATGATACCAATTGTTGGATCGTGTTCTTGATAGGAATTGAGATTCAACAAGAATCAAACCTTATGCAAAAAAAAGAGAAAATAATGTGGACACAAGCTTCACAAATAGTGAGAACCTTTGGCTTTTAAGAGTGTGGGATAAAAGTCACTAGCTTCTCGTATTACTTCCCGACGATTAGAATAAGACATAGAAAAACTCTCTTACACTCTTTGTTTTTCTCTCTTCTCACATATATCTTTCTTAGAAAATTCAAAGACTACACTTTAAACCTAATCTACAAAAGAGAGAGAATAGGATAACTTGTTTTGAATCCATCTTCCTCTTCATTGTTTATAAACTAGCTCTATTCTAGGTTTTCTATGAAGATTCAGTCTAGCCACGTAAGCGAGATTCTTCATCTTCGTTAATAAAAAATATTCCCTTTTTAATGTTGAAACGACTACATCAACTTGTTGATGGAAGCAACACGAGTATAGATGTTAAACTCTTGATGTTCCACTTGCAAGCTTCATCTTCTTCACATTAAACACGTTCTTTATCCAAAGCGATTTCCTTAGTCTAACAGTTGATGCAAGTGGTTTCTTGAACTCAGTCGTGCTTCACACTCTACCTTCAAGTATTTGCCACATACTTTACTCATTTCAGTTCACTTCTTCTCTAAGTGACTCTCACATTCTTTTAGCAACTCTCTTTTTCTTCAAGTTGGTTCCCTTCTCAATTTTTATGGACTTGTAAAACTTAAGTTCAAATAAATAATTAGATAACTAATTTATCTACACCAAAATATAAAAAAATGAAAGAAAATTAATATAAAGGTTGACTCATTCGATTCCGTTACCTAAGAGAATAGTTTCATAGGTGTAATGAACGAGGTCTTCTGAGTGGTTAGGTTGTTAGTGATAATAATGATCGAGGTCATGAATTAGTGGTAGAGTAGTTTTAAAAGAAAATTGAATTCGGAATATTATAATGTGAAACCTATCTAGTCGTTTTCTTCTGAAACGTTAACGAGGAAAAACAATAGAATGAGCTAGTAGTGTAGTGTTGTTCAAGAAAATGTACATGTTACTCCAATAAAGAACCATGTGTATATGAACTGTCGATCGATAAAAACTAATTGAAGATAAATTAATGCTTGAAGTCTTAGTAGTTTGCTTTGGTTATTGATTGTTCATAGAAACAACATCTCGGTGATGGAAAGCAACGAGATCGGAAACTTCATCGGAGTATGGTCGACGATAATCATCTCCGGATCTACTGTTAAGCCGTCTCGAAATCCACAAAGTGGGTCTGTAAATGCTCACACAGAAATATGTAACGAACTCGATGACTTTTTTGTACTTCAATGTATATGTTGTTCATTATATTCGAGGTATATATATGCCTTACATTACGAACGTGTCAGCTCAATATTACATTGTTCATTTGTATTACATATATTCACATCCCCCTCAAGCTTGTCTTGATCAAAGATACCAAGCTTGGACGCAAGAGAGTGATACTGAGCTTCACCCAAATGTTTCGTCATCAAATCAGCAAGTTGAAGTGAAGAACACACATGTACATCTTGAATGAACCCTTCAACCACCTTGTCTATTATATTATTATAATCGATATTTAAGTGATTTTTTCTGTCATGGAATATAGGATTCGCTGCAATATGATGTCCTGACTTATTGTCGCAATGAAGAAATATGGGCAATGTAATAGTGACTGATAGATTATTAACAATCCATAGAGCCACACCATCTCAGTTGTAGTGTATGACATACATCTGTACTCTGACTCAGCTGATGATTTAGATACTGTTTTCTACTTCTTTTTCTTCCAAGAAACTAGAAAATTTCCCAGTATAACACAATATCCACTAATGGATCTAGCAGAAAATTTGCATGCTGCCTAGTCAGCATCACTGTAAGCCTGTAAATTGAGCTCATCTAACTTGTTATAAGTTAAACCAACATTCTAAAAAGCCTATAGATATCGAACTACATACAAAGCTCCTTGAAAATAAGGTTCTCTTGGGCTGCTCATGAACTGACTCAGGTGCTGCACAACATAAGAAATGTCAGGTCTTGTCATATTTACATACAACAGTCTGCCTATGAGCCTTCTGTACACTTATGGATCCTCTATAGGCCGCCCCTCATCTATTAATAAGCCTAGACCTCTTGGTAAAGGAAAAGGTGCAGGCTTACAGTCCAACATATTTAAGTTGGATAAAATGTCTAACATGAACTTTCTCTGATTAATCATAATACCTGATTCTGTTCTAGCTATTTTGAATCACATAAAAAATCTTATCAAGCACATATAGTTCATGGTGAATTTTGAATGCAAACCTATTTTTGTTCTATGGATAATATCAGTATCATCACCAGTCAACAATAAATCATCAAGATACACAAGTGCAATGTCTATTTATCAAGAATTTAGCTAACGCAAAATTCCACTGACGTGATGCTTGTTTTAAGCCATACAAAGACCTCTGTAATTTGCAAACTTGACAAGGAGAGGCCTTAGAATAGTCTTCTGGTGGTAGCAGGTAAACTTCTTCTAAAAAACCTTTTAGAAAATCGTTGTTTACATCTAGCTGTGTACATCCCACTACCTATTTATTGATAGAGCAAGTAACACTCTCACAGTAGCCAATTTATCCACTAGTGAGAAGGTAAACTTATAATCCTTGCCCGCAATTTGTATATAACCCTTTTCAAATAAACGTGCCTTATACCTTTCCACCGAACCATCTAGCTTATATTTAATCTTGAACACCCTTTTTAAGCCTACTGTAGACTTGCCTGGTGACAACGAATCTAACTTCCATGTCTTGTTGTCTTCAAGTGCCTTTATTTCCTTTTCCATATCCTCTTCCCAGTGTTGCTATCAACGAGCTTGATTATAACTTCTCGGTTCAGAAACTGTTGTCATACTACAAAAGGAATGAATAAAATCGTCATCATATGAAGTAAAATAAAAATATCTCTAGCACTATGTATAGACAAATAAGCACTAGTATTTCTGGCATTTTAACATAATCCTTTAATTTCATAGGTTGTTTAACAATTCTTGTAGACCTTCTAGCTGAAATTGGTACCTCTAAAACATGTTGTTCAAGCTGATCACCAAAACTAGATGTCAATTGCTTTGTGTTTGCACTTATAAGCACTGTGTCATTCTCAATACCAATGCTCTATATTGCTATCTTAGCATCTCTTAAGGGAAATGAATCCTCTTTGAACACTACATCTCTGCAAGCAAAAGAACTGTTTTCATCTAAATGATACAATTTGTATCCTTTCTGCCCCTGTAAATAAGGCACCTTCTTGCTTGTGATCCAGATTTGTCTCTCTGAAATGTATTGGGCTTTCCATAGCATAGAAGCCCAGTCACTCTAAGAACATTATAGTATACAATTTTCTTGAAAAATAATCAAAAGGAACCTTCCAATTTATGACAACACTCGTTAACATATTTATTAAATGTAGAACTTCCATAACACAATCACCCCAAAAACGTACTGCAATGTTTCCATGAATCCACATAGCCCTATCATTCTCAGTGATATGTCTATGTTTTTTTAGTTTGAGCTTGCTCAGACTAGTTGCTTCTTTTTTGATGATGATGATAAACACTACACTTGATCTATCTTGTACTTTCTAAGCTTTACAAGAGTAGCTTAAGAAGCCTAAATAGTCACTTTGACAAAGAGAACAAGATAGAGACTAGCTTTGAGCCTTGTGAAGATAGAAGATATAGAAAAGGAAGTCTAAAGCAACTCTAAGTTGAAGAATCACAATTCTGAAGTGAAGATGTGAAGAAGAGTTGAAGAAAAATACTAGCGGAGAGACGAAGAGATTCGCTGCCAGCTAGTGTATCCAGTACTTCAACGGTGAAGAATTGAAGTGAAGGAAATATTCCCATGTGGCTTAGGCTGTACAAACGTGTAGAGTATTTGTGCCAGATGACAGGAAAGATGTGAAGCTCAGGATAGGAGAATGTGTTTCTACCTATGGAGAGTGAGGAGTGTGGATCGCCAGTGTGGACAAACTGAAGCTGAGTGGTGTGGGAGAGGATCACCAGCGTGGAAGAGTTTGTTACAAGTTTGTTACTCAACAAAAAGGAGAATCTTTGGAGGGGATGCCTGGGAGAGTGGTCACACAGATTGCCAAGGTGGCAATATTTTTTATAACAATATTGTATAGAGTTTCTAACTTGGGGAAGAAGTTTAGGATTTCTATAAATAGGTGTAATAGTTATATGCATACGCACGAGTTGGGAAACCTCGAGAGGGACATAAATTCTAGCTAGCACAAACACAACAAGATCAGGAAAGCATGAGAGTTAGTACGTTGAGTGTCCAGGAGGGATGCAAGAAGACTGAATGCTGGGAGATTAGTAAGGTTAAGTGTTTGAAGCATAGTTGGTGATCTCTGATGGAGCGAGTGTCGTCTATACAACTTGAGAGAAACAATCATTGTAAGTGAGATGAACGCAAGTGTAGTGAGCTGAGATTTATAAGGCCTTGTAATTATATGTTCAATTACATTCAATATATTGGTGAGTTTCATCCCGGGCATGTATTATTGACAAGGGTTCTCACCTTACCAAGTATCTATGTGCATATTGAGCTGAATCTTTCATTTCACCATTTACGATTCATATTGTGTCTTTTCCCTTGTTATTCCGCATTTACAGAATACTCGCTCTCTAGCGTGTTGTGCTTACTTAAGGGAAAAAGACTTGCTTAAAAGTGTTTTTAACTTCCGTATATCTTAAACACTAAGGCTAGTCAATCGAGCTAATATTCCCTAAGAGTTAGTCGATTCAAAGCTACTCTATAAACGTTTTCAACAGGCGAATCACGCATATCTATACTCGCTTTATTGAGATCTAGTCTCTGGATACTAGCTTTATAGCTTTTGTTCATTGACTATAGAGTAAGTGTGACATTCACGATTATATCATGTTACATTCATTTTTTATCTCGATCCTACCCCTCGTCAAATGCACATATTTACGCTCTACTCTGCCATTTTGTTGAGGGTTTCATGGAACATTCTTCTGATGCACAATTCCTATAGACAAAAATAAGGTGACATTAAGATTGCATTAACTTTGTACTATTATCATATCTTAACACCTTTATGGAAGTATTGAACTATTTTTCTACATATGCAACAAAGGAAGCAATAATTCTCTTCAATTGTACTTTGATTTAAAGACATATATCCATGTAACTTTGTACAATCATTCAGTACAGTAAGAAAATAAGATGCTCGTAGCTAATTAGGTGTTTTGTATGAACCCCATCCAGCAAATTGGATCAAATAAAATGGGTGTAAAGCCACTGACTCATTATGTTTAGCTAAAACACAACTTTTACATTCCATCAATCTCATAGATTTTGACACATTACCAGGAACAATATTATGACTTATCTTCCCAGTTGAACAATGGCCTAGCCTTTCATCAAATTTGTTGTAAGATACAATTCCTCAATCCTTCACAGAAGCTTTCACACAACTATCCTGTCTTGAGATCATTACAAATAGCCCTCCTGACCATTCTCCTCTGATCACAGTCCTTCTAGAAATAGGATCCTTGAATGTGATACAATTTGGATCAAGCTCACCATTTAGCTTACTCACATCAAGCAACTTAGTGACTGATAGTAGATTCTGTTTCAACTCAGGAATAAGCAACACATTATCAATTTAAAAGACAAAATCAAATCTTATTGTGCCAAACTCAACCACATAAATGAAAAAAGCATTGGGCAACGTTACTCTAATAGGTACATTTAATCTTTTAACACACAACATTAATGAAGAGTCACAAACCATGTCATATGTGGCACATGTATCAATGATCCATGAAGAAAAGGTATTGCAAGTACTAACATGGAAAATATAAGAAAACTTAGCGTTACGTGCAAAGCTAGGTGATGAATAACCAATGTTAGACTCACCACCTTGAATGAATCTAGTAACCTCTTGATACAACCTACTGATACTGTCTTGACTGAAGTTAGTGCTCTGGACTGAAATAACTGAACTTGGTAGATCAAGTGGGTTATCATCTTGATTTGGCACAGAGTTTGCAGATCTAGGATTGGACTGCCTCCAATTATTTTACTACCTACTTGAAGGACGTCAACCATGCTTGAATTTAAAATTTTAAGAATAACCAATCAACTTATAGCATCTATCCTTAGTATGACCCTTAACCTTGCAATGCTCACAAAATCTATCCACTTTCTGTTTAGCATCTTTCCTTTAATTCTAACCATTGACATAGCAAGCCATGGATTCTGAACTCAGAACATCGGACACTGCATTAGTAATGGACCTCTATCTCCCAACTTGTTCCACTAAATAGAATGCCTTATTCAAAAGTGGTAAAGGATCAGTTAATAATATGTTGCTACGAACATGATCATATTCAGAGTTCAAGATAATTATAAGCTCAATCAATTGATACCTCGCATCCTTTTCTAACACCTTCTTTACCAAATCACAAGAACAATTAAGGAAAGCACGACACTCACATTTGGGGAATTCTTCAAGAGCAAAAATTTCATCCTATACTTTCTTGATAGATGAATAGTATTCCCCAACTTTCTGTGAAGCATGTTTGATAGAAATCAATGGTTGCCTTAGTTGAAACAACATCGGACCATTGGTTTTCCAAACCTTTCAACTAATTTTGTCCAGAGATAATACGATGAATCAACAAATGCAAAATTATCAACAATCTTTTCTTCTATAGAATTCAACAACCAACAACGCACCATGTAGTCTATTTTCGCCCATCTTGCAATTTCCTTTTCTCTAGTCAAATGTTTAATGCCGAACTATCTATCAGACCTAACTTCGTCTTAGGACCAAGAGCAAGCTTCACATTTTGACTCCAATTAAAGAAATTATTGCCATCAAACATCAAAAGGAATGAGTGTAATACTAGGATTATCAGATTTGCCTAACATAAATGGATCTTCCTCTTCTTCTGAATCCAATATTCGATTTGCCGAACATGCTTTTCTCTTCTCTTATCAGCACGAACAGAGCAATCTGAAGAAGAATAGCGCAAATGTGCGTGTCTTCTTGATGGATGATGTAGCCGTCGACGATGTATGTGTCGTCATGGAGAATCAGCACCGGAAGACTCCTCGAAAGACGTCATCACCGGCAAGAAATGCGGAAGAATTGGAGCTTCTTTCAAACCCGATGCAATGTAAATGTTCAACACATAAACATGTAACGAATTCGACGAATCTTCTGAACTTCAAAGTATATGTTGTACATTACATTTTACATTACACACATGGCAACTCATATTAAATTGTTCATTTATATTACATATATTCACATACCCACTCCGCCTCGTCTTCTTACTCCCGGCCGGCGCCGCCTTCACCTTTCTCACATTGAGTATGTCCTCGTTTCACCTTGTCGGCGCTGCCTTCTTCTCCCTGACATGGTTGGCCAACTTCAAGCTCCTCCTCTTGTCCTTCAACACCGGGCCCCTATCTGGCCAGCCCGCTTCCCTCTTATACTTCCTCTACATCCTGCTCCTCCCAGTGAAGCTTAGTACTGGCCCCGCCCAATTAGACCCAAACCGAGTTGTGTGTTGGGGCAGGTCCCGCGGCTTGGCTTCATATCGGATAGATTCTGACTCATATAAGAGAAAAAGGGGAAAGGCACATTAAGGAGTGTCCCAAATATCCTCTCTTATAAATACTAGGATACAGAACACGGAAAGGGATCACTTTTTACCTTCCGTACTAAAACTCTGCCGAAATTCAGAGCTAAAGTACTTAGTTGTCTTATTATCCTCGAGCACTAGCCATAATATATTCCCCTTTGTTGAGCTGCTACTGACTTGAGTGTCGGAGAGCCAAATCCAGAGGAAGCCCCCCCCCCTCTTCCCGGGGTTTGGTTGTGCAGGTACATCCTCGAGTACTAAACCAGAACCATTCGACGAGAACCTCGGACTCTGGAAGCTTAAACTGCCTTTACCCTAAACTAAGGAAGACAAGAGTGAATCTGAGCCTCTCGTCGAGACGTGTTGACTCAACGAGGATCTTGGGCTTCAACACTGGCGCCGAATGTGGGGACCCTTTCACACGATTAAGCAG
Source organism: Phyllobates terribilis (assembly GCF_046119375.1). Taxonomy (NCBI): domain Eukaryota; kingdom Metazoa; phylum Chordata; class Amphibia; order Anura; family Dendrobatidae; genus Phyllobates; species Phyllobates terribilis. The sequence goes on along the minus strand of NW_027368005.1, from coordinate 26,914 downwards.
ATCAAGAGTACCGAATGGCTAGCCAACACACATCACAGAGTAGACGACGCAACAACAGTGTGCCAGCCAGGCGCCGAGACACCAACTCCCGAGTGGCTAACGCCTCTGTGGGCGCAACCACTCAGCGGAGCCACAACATTGCTCTGACCAATGACATGATCAAATTCAAGGAGTATCAACGTTTCTTAGCAAAAAAGCGGTAACACAACCAGCTCGAGCAGCGTCTTCGTCAAGAGAACGAGGGATAGCAGCGTCAGCATGACGAGAAAGCATTGGCCATGCTAAATGAAGAGTCTTGGGTCGCAAGAGAACGCAAGCTCGCCCGTCTGGACCCCGAGCCTCGACGCAATGCTCATGCGCACGGGCTAGGCCGCCACTCAGCACCACCACATTACCCTGACGGCCAACCCATACACCCTCATATACCCCGTACACCTCTAGTGACTAACTTACGCCCGAACATGCAACCCTTTGAGCCTCGAAGCCCACCCTCTAGAGTCCATGAGCCTTACATACCACCCGTCTTGCACGAGCAACAACAACATGAACAACACATGCCTCCAGCCTATGCACCGAACATTGTCGACCCTCTTCCCAAACCCTACGCCAATTATATACCAGAATACCACAACCACAAGCAGCACATGGTACCACGACCACACGGCCCATACAACCATTTTATCGCTTCTTACTATGGCCATCAAATTAGAGCAGGATCAATATCTTGGGTGGCTACTATTTTTGCAGATCATATCGTCCCATACCCCCATGCGCGAGGATTTTAAGTACCCAAACTCAAATGAGTACTTTGGTAATGAAGACCATCAGGACCATATCAATCGGTACAGGTACGCCATGCTACCGTGCAATGTTGATGACGCCACTATGTGCAAGGGATTTCCGAACACGCTTTCTGGGACTGCCCTTTCGTGGATATTGTCCCTGCCAAAACGAATAATCCAGAGATTCGACGATCTGGAAGAACGCTTCATTACCAATTTTAGCGCCTCTAAGAAGCGCAAGGTGACAATGCTGGAAATGGAGGGAGCCAAGCAGAAAGTTGGCGAGAGCCTAGAAAATTATGTGAGAAGTTTCATCATCATAGCACTCGAGGCACACAACTTCACCGAAGATGGTGCTTGACATGCCTTCTTTGGGGGACTACTCGACGACTCGGACTTCAAAGACAGGCATGGTTGGAAAATCAATGACAGGGATGCGTACCTCGGCTATGATCGGATCCTTCAGAAGGCCTATGGCCAGATCGATTCCGATAAGATAACATGCCGGAACAATGGGGTCGAGCCCTCGAAGAAGTAGGGACACGCACAGGGAAATGGTTGGAAGGGCAATGCGCCATGGGTACCCAAGCAACAGGTAGACCAACACTCAAGATCTCCAGCTCTCCAAGCTTAAAGCACCAAGGCCAGACCCAATTCCCAGTGCAAGCAATGGAGGCCACTGTGCAATGGGCCGCAGGGCGAGAACGACAGGCAGTACCACAGGAACAATGAGTGTGGTGTGAGAGACATCGCATTCGCAGCCACTCGACTGCTCAGTGCCGAACCATTTACAAAGAGGCCCAAGCAAAAGACAGATGTGTCATGGCCGCTCGCCGAGCAGAAGGGCGGCAGGCCAACTAGCAGGGCACGAGGCATTAAGCTTCCTCGACGCTTATTCAGGGTATAACCAGGTCGTAATGAACCCCGCCGATGTCGGGCATACGGCGTTCATTACAGACAGGGGGACTTTTTCCTATAGAGTCATGCCTTTCGGCCTTAAGAATGCGGGATCAACTTTTCAGAGACTCGTTGACAAGGTGTTTAGAGAGCAGCTCGGCAAGACAGTCGATGCCTATGTGGATGATATTGTTGTTAAGAATAGGTGACAGACCGATCATCCGCGAGATATTCAAGAAGTGTTTGACATATTACGTTGATATGGCATGAGCCTTAACCCCGAAAAGTGCGTATCTGGAGTGACCGAGAGGAAGTTTTTGGGGTTCCAAATTATCTCAAGAGGCATCCAAGTGAATCCCTCGAAGATCTAGGCAGTATTTGACTTAAAGCCACCACGGACAACGCACGAGGTGCAGAGGTTCATGGGGTCGGTAAATTATTTAGGAAGATTTTGCGCGAAGCTCACTGAGCGCAATCTACCTTTCTTAGAGATACTGAAGAAGCCTAAGAAATTCTCCTGGATAGATGAATGTGAAGCCGCATTCACGAGCGTCAAGGAGCACTTAGCTAATTTACCAACACTCTCATCACCTATTCCTGGAGAAACATTGCAAGTATACCTCGCAACTAGTTCGAGGACAGCCAGTGCGGTCCTAGTCCGCAAGCATCAAAAGCCCATTTACTTTGTCAGCAAGGCCCTTTCACCAACAGAGGGGTGATATTCACCGGTTGAGAAAATGGTTTACACCCTCGTCATGGCAGCACAACGGCTAAGGCCGTATTTCCACGACCATACCATACAAGTCCTCATGGACCTCCCATTACGAGCAGTACTTCATCGGCCCACCTTATCTGGCCAAATGACCAAGTGTGTCATCGAGCTCTCCGAGTTTGATGTCGAATACTAGCCTCGACCCTCCATCAAAGCTCAGGCATTAGCGGACTTCATTGTCGAAACCAGCTTCCGAGGTCATGAGGGATCCTCTTGCTTATCATCGAGGCCATGGAGGCTCTTTATGGATGGCGCAGTAAACAATGACGGGTGCGGGGCAGGGATATCTTTATTCTCGCCCGAGGTGGACCTGTACGAGCATACCATCACGCTCGATTTCGAGGAGACCAATAACGAGGCAGAATATGAGGCACTTATAATCGGGCTAGAGATAGCCCTCGAGGAGCAGGTAGAGGAGATAGAATGCTTTTGTGACTCCGAGGTAGTCGTCCAGCAAGTCCAGGGGGTATACGAGACGCGAACAGGAACCCTACCTCAATACCAAGCACGAGTGGCACGATTGCATGGGTGTTCAAGCATTTTCTCATAACCGCCATCCCACGCGATGAGAATGAGCAGGCAGATGGCGTGGCCAGACTAGCGTCTACAACAAAGCTAATCAACGCAAGGCATGAAGGGAAGTCTCGGCCTATCTGGTATAACACAGCTACCGTTAAGTCTATCTCCGAGTAGTTGGAACTCATGACCATCGATCAACCCGTCGAGGATTGGAGAACCCCTATACTCGGATATCTTGCACAAACAAACATCCCAGAAGATCCATGAGAATGAAAACTCCTTCAGACCAAGGCCTCGCGGTTCTTTGTATAACAGGGCGAGCTATACAAGCGAGGGATCATGTCCCGAGAGATAAGAGTCATGTCACGAGAAGAAGGTAACAGAATGCTCGTCGAGTTGCACACAGGGTTGTGCAGGACGCACGCAGGCTGGCGATCTCTGGTGTTCAAAGCAATACAACATGGCCATTTCAGTCTATCCATGCGCGAGGACGCAATGACCATTGCTCGATCATGCAAGGCCTGCCAAGCTCATGCTCCAGCATGTCACCAGTTGGGGGTCGAGATGCAGATAATGTCGGGGCCTTGCCGCTTTGCCATATGGGGTTTAACTTGTTGGGCCCATTCACACCAAAGGCACCGAGGCAACTAAAATTCATCATCCTAGCCATTGATTACTTCACTAAGTGGATCGAAGAAATACCCCTGGCTCGCACGAATGTCCAAGCCGTGCAAACGTTCCTGTGGAAAAACAGCATCTGTCGGTATGGGCTTCCACACGACATTGTGACAGATAGAGGACGACAGTTCAACACGCCAAAGCTCGTCGACTGGTGTAAAGACCTTGGTATAAAGCTGAAGTTTGCCTCGGTAGCCCACCCTCACAATAATTGGCAAGTTGAGGCTTCCAATAAAAGCATTGTCACAAATTTAAAGAAGCGGCTAGATGGTGCACGAGGGCTATGGGCCGAGAAGCTGCCACTTGTACTATGGGCAAACCAAACAACCGTAAAAAAAGCCACAGGAGAAACACCCTTCACGCTTGCATACGTTATCAAAGCAGTGGTACCCGTCAAACACCTATTCCCAACAGATAGAATCATCCAGTACGAAGAAGGTGAGAACGTCGAGAAAATGGCGCAAGAATTGCAACTTCGAGAAGAAGCACGCGAGCTAGCGACTATACGAGCAGCAAACCACAAGGCCTCTATGGAAAAGTATTACAATAAAAAGATCAAACCTCAGGGCTTCTCCATGGGTGACTTGCTTATGCTGAAAGACAAAGAGGGGGTAAGTTAGACCCCACTTGGGAAGGGACATACATCGTCAAGGCTGAAATAGTGTCACGGGCTTACAAGCTCAAAGATAGTGCTGGGAACCGGATCACAAACTCGTGGAATGAGATGCGGCTCCGTAAGTACTACCCTTAGCACCCGCACACCTCGCCAAAAAGGTACACAAATAACTTACTCACACCAATTTAATATTTCAGCGCACAAATAGAAAAGCATACTATACCCGCTATGTATCAAACACGCAATAACGCTACTCGTGCATAATAGGCGAGGCAATACTTTAGAGCTCATCGAAGCTGATGTAGGGAAATCCCTACAAGGCTCGGATCTAGAGTTCAAACCTTTCAAACATCAAGAACAAGTGTTCTAGATGTTATCCTAGCTTGGAAACAAGCTTGGATGCAAAATAGAGATAGAAGTGAGATGAAAGCAAATGGGATAAGTTCTTGAGTGATCCTTATTCACTCTTGCAAGCACCTTGGACTTAACCTCAACACAATGCAAGCCAACAAGAAACAAACAAGCTATAACACAACACAACTAGGGGATATACCACCTAGAGCACCATGAGTTTCCCTAATCAAGTTCATACAATAACAATCACACAAACAAGATATAATTGGGCAAGAGATACTGGTTGTTTTTAGTTGTTCAACCAACAAACCAAGGTGGCCTTCAAATGATAGAAAAGAGTCTATGCTCAACTTACAACTTGTGTGTTTTTAATCAATTCAAAGGCCCCGATAAATGAGTTATCTCTTGGCTTTTATACCAAGTGAGAGCCGGCCCTTTGAACCTCATAAAGTTCACTTACTTAAGACCAAAATACCCTAAGAAATGTTTCATAACAAACATAAGGAAGCTTGTGCAAAATGCACTTGAAAGTGACATAGCCGGCTAGAGGGTCTATCCGGGTATGTCCTAAAGTTAGCTCTTTGTAGCTTGACTTGGTCCAGAAATGACCAAGTGTTCTTCATGGAATTTGTGGAGGAGAGATACCTCTTTGACATATCAAAAGAGTAGAGGCAATGGGCTTCATCTCCTGGTCCATATTGAGAGCTAAAGTGGCATGTATAACTTGATCTTTGATCCTCTTAGCCATGGCTCTTGTGATTGCTCTTTGAGGAGTTGATGATAGGGATGCTCCTGCATCATTCCCTCCTTCTTTTGAAGGGCCTGACCTCAGGCCATCTTCAGTATTGATGATTGGAGCCTCGTCTTGTTCTTCTCCTTCACTAGCTTCTTCATCAACATTCTTGAAAAGAGTAAGGTCTCCAATGTTGAAAGTGGGATTGACTCCATACTCTTCTGGGAGGTCAATGACATAAGCATTGTCACCAACCACTCTTAGCACTTGGAATGGTCCATCCCCTCTAGGTGAGAGCTTGGAAGTCCTTAAGTTGGGAAATCTGTCCTTCCTTAGGTGCACCCACACTAGATCTCCTTCTTTGAGTATGACCTTCCTCCTATGCTTTTTCTTTGCCTCAGCTACACTTGTGGCTAAGTTCTCCAGCCTCTCTCTGGTCCTTTAATGTAGCTCCTTGATGAGTTTAACCTGGTTCCATGCACTATAGTCACACTTCTCTCTGCTAGGCAAAGGAATAAGATCAAAGGGGGTTAGGGGATTAGTACCATACACACACATAAAAGGACTTACCTTGGTGCTTGAGTGTGTGGCCCTATTGTAGGCAAACTCAACATGTGGTAGAATGTCTTCCCATGCTTTAAGGTTAGTCTTAATCAAGGCTCTAAGCATGGTCCCTAAAGTCCTATTAGTCACTTCAGTTTGTCCATCAGTTTGGGGGTGACTAGATGTAGAAAATAAGAGCTTGGTTCCTATCTTGCCCCATAATGTTCTCCAAAAATAAATAAGGAACTTAGGATCCCTATCACTAACTATGGTCCTAGGTAGGCCATGTAGTCTAACAACCTCACTAAAGAATAAGTTGGCTACACTAGTTGCATCTTCAGTTTTATGACAAGGTATAAAGTGAGCCATATTACTAAACCTATCCACCACCACCAAAATAGAATCTCTGCCCTTCCTATTCCTAGGTAACCCTACAATGAAGTCCATACTAATGTCTAACCATGGGGCACTAGGGATAGGTAGTGGTGAATACAAACCTTGAGGTTTCACTTTGGATTTGGCCTTAAGGCACTCAATGCATCTTTTAAGCATATGTTCTATGTCTTTGAGCATGTGAGGCCAAAAGAAATGGGAACTCAGTATAGCATGGGTCTTGTCCCTACCAAAATGTCCCATTAAACCTCCTTTGTGAGATTCCTCCACAAGAAGAAGTCTAAGAGAACACTTAGGTATGCACACCCTATCAACCTTGAATAGAAATCCTTCAAACAAGTAAAACTTGCCTAAGGGTCCCTTTTCAAGGCAATGAACATATACATCACAAAAATCAGAATCATTACTATAAAGCTCTTTGATGTAGGTGAATCCTAACACCTTTGAATCAAGGGTGGTTAGCAAGGTACGCCTCCTAGAGAGTGCATCTGCCACTACATTGTCTTTCCCTTTCTTATACTTGATAATATAAGGGGAAAGTCTCAATGAACTCCATCCACCTAACATGTCTCCTATCAAGCTTGTCTTGGCTTCTAAAATGCTTTAGTGACTCATGGTCAGTATGCAAGACAAACTCATTAGGCACAAGTAGTGTTGCCAAGTTTTCAACACCCTAAACAAAGCATACAACTCTTTATCATATGTAGAGTAATTTAGAGTTGCACCTTTGAGTTTTTCACTAAATAAGGCAATAGGTTTACCTCCTTGCATTAGCACACCTCCAATGCCCACTCCAGAAGCATCACATTCCACTTCAAAAGGCCTTGTGAAATCTGGAAGCACTAGTAGGGGTGCCTCGGTTAGCCTTGCCTTAAGCTCTTGGAATGCCTCTTCTTGGCTGGTTCCCCATTGGAAAACAATGTTCTTCTTTGTAAGCTCAGTAAGGGGTGAAGCAATGGTGCTAAAGTCCTTGACAAATCTTCTATAGAAGCTAGCAAGCCCTTGGAAACTTCTCACTTGTGTTGCACTAGTTGGAGTTGGCCATTCTTGTATTGCCTTAATCTTCTCTGTGTCAACCTCCAAACCCTTGGAACTCACTACAAAACCTAAGAATGAAACAGAATCTGAGTAGAAATCACATTTCTTAAGGTTAGCATACAAAGAAACTTGCTTGAGTTTGGATAGTACTTCCCTTAAATGAATGGCATGCTCATGGAGTGACTTTGAGTAGATAAGAATGTCATCAAAGTAAACCACCACAAACTGCCCAATGAAGCTTCTTAGGACATGATTCATCAACCTCATGAAAGTTGAAGGAGCATTGGTAAGACCAAATGGCATGACAAGCCACTCATACAACCCAAACTTAGTTTTGAAGGCAGTTTTCCATTCATCACCCTCCCTCATTCTGATTTGATGGTACCCACTCTTGAGATCAATTTTTGAGAAGCAAGATGCTCCATGGAGCTCATCTAACATGTCATCTAACCTTAGAATTGGATGCCTATACTTGATGGTGATGTTGTTGATGGCTCTACAATCCACACACATCCTTAGTGTGCCTTCCTTCTTAGGCACCAACAAAACTGGCACGGCACAAGGGGACATGCTTTCCCTTATGTACCCTTTCTCTAACAACTCTAGGACTTGAGTTTCCACCTCTTTACTTTCCATAGGATTCATTTTGTAGGCTGGCCTATTAGGAAGTACCTGCCCTGGAATGAAATCAATTTGATGTTCAATACCTCTTAGTGGTGGAAGTCCATTGGGTAGCTCTTGTGGAAACACTTCATGGAACTCATCTAGCACTTCTTGGATGGCCTTAGGCAATGTGTGGCTGGGTGCTTCTGATGTCAAAGTGTGAGGCTTGACCAAGCTCATTAGCATAGCATCCTTAGGTAGGAATTCATCCCTTGGAACTTCCTTGAACACTAGCATGGAGTATTGTCCTTGGAACTTGGAGATGTGCAAAACCAGGGGCTTGTCCTTGGTCTTAGGCCTCTCTTGTGCTACCATCTTGCCCTTATCCTTGGCTCTCTTAGCCTCAGCTGCTTCCACAATTTGAAAAGGAGTCATAGGTTTCAAGGTAATCAACTTGCCATTAACCATGAAAGAGTACTTGTTAGAAAAACCATCATGTGTAACTCTATTATCATATTGCCATGGTCTTCCTAAGAGTAAATGACAAGCTTGCATGGGTAATACATCACAAAGTATAGTGTCCACATATGAGCCTAGCTTAAAGGTCACATTACATTGCTTGTGAACCTTGAGTTCTCCACAATCATTCATCCAATGTAGTTTGTAAGGTCTAGGATGCAATATGGAGGGCAAGTTTAATTTTTCTATCAATTCACTACTAGCTATGTTGCAACAACTACCTCCATCAATAATCACATCACAAACCTTGTCTTTTATCATGCATCTACTATGGAAAATGTTCTCCCTTTGGTTATCTTCAACCAATTCAGTTTGGACACTTAGAACTCTTCTACAAACTAGCACTTCACCATGTTCATACCCTATCTCCTCTGATTCTTCCCCTAAGTCCACATCTAGGTCATTACTAGGTTCATTATCTTCATGCTCACTTTCTGATTCATATTGTCCCATAGCATTAATAAACATAACTCTCTTGTTAGGACAATCTCTCATGAAATGGCCTTTACCCTTGCATTTAAAGCACTCTAAACTACTAGATCTAGGGTAAGGAGTATTAGACACATTGGGAGGGTTAGAATTACTCCCTGAATTGCCCATGGCTTGGCCTTGGGGCTTAGGTGGATCCCTTTGTGGATAGGTTCCCTTGGGTGCTTGAGTAGGGGTGGTGCTTGGCTTGTTAGCCCATGGGGTGCTTGATCCCATTGGCCTCGAAGTGGGCCTTGTTGTTTGCACCATCGTAGCCTTCATCTTCCTTTCAACCTTGATAGCATTATGAAATAATTGTTCACTAGTTTCATAAGGATACATGTCTACCTCATTGGAGATGGAAGGGTTCAACACCCTTAGAAACCTTGCATTGGTGGCCATTGGGTCTTCTCTGATGTTGGCCTTGATCATGGCCATATGCATTGCATTATACACCTCCTCCACACTCTGACTTCCTTGCCTCAAGGTCTCTAACTTGTGCCTTAGCTCCCTTGCATGGTGCTCAGGTACAAATCTTCCTCTCATGACCCTCTTCATTTCATCCCAATTCTGGATGGGAGGCTCTTGTCTTTCTCTTCTCTCCTGGACCAAGTTGTCCCACCACAACATAGCATAATCTTGGAATTCAAGGATAGCAAGTTGTACCTTCTTTTCTTCATTGAAGTTGCATGACCAGATTTGGTCCATCTTTCTTTCCCATGCCATGTAGGTGTTCGGATCACACTTGCCCTCAAATGGTGGGATCTTCACTTTTATCTTGCCAATGCCATCCTCTTCTCTTGTCCTAGGCACTTGCTCAAACCCTTGATCATGTCTTAGTTGCCTTGGAGCTGGTTCTAGATGGTGTAATGGGGCATGTCTAGGAGCTTGCTCAAAAGGTTGCTCATGTCTAAATTCCCTAGGAACATACCCATAAGGGTGCTCATTCCTTTGGAACCTTACCCTCCTTCCTCTGTTTCCTCTTCCTCCAAATCTCATGTTCCTATCACCCTGAAACTCATCAACAAAATCATCACTATATCTATTCACATTAGGAGAATCAAAGTTAGGAAACTCCCTTGAGTATTCCATAGGTGATGGTCTTGCCAAGGGTGAGACATGTTCTCTAGTTGGTATCCTAATAGGCTCAGGTCTGTTTATGGGTGAGATGGAGCCTATCCTCACATCTTGTCTAGGAATAGGAGCATGGGAGTGTGCATGAGAGGGTTCCCCAGGTTCATACTGGTTCCTTAAGATCCTAGGGGAACTCCTTGGTGATTTCTGTTTTGACTCCAATGTTGCCATTCTACTAGAAAGCTCTTGGTGATTTCTAGCTATGGTCTCATTAAGGGTCCTTATGAGTGAGGCTAGGTCTGGTTGAGGGTTGGTGATTCTTTGTTCTGAGTTGATCAAAGGGTTCACCTCTTCTTGTTGAGAATGATGGGGTGAGCTAGACATTGTCACACACACAACAAGCAAAGATGTTAAGTTAGAGTAATAACTTATGTTTGATTTGTGTCTTCCCTCACACTCAAAGATAATCTCACAATCTCTGCTCAATACAGTACCTTATAAGTGTGAAATGATTTGAGTGAAGCTAGATTAAGTACACTTAAGGATGCCAAAGAAACAATAGTTATAGCATGCAGTTTAGGTACTTAGGCAAAAACAGAATGTTTAAGTGTGTTTAGCTCAAGAGGGGCGAAGGACCATTACCTTAGTCTGAGGTGAACAAGAAGCCCTTGGAGTCCCTTTGTAATTGCCTTCAAAAGTTCCTTGGAAAAGGCTGAGGATTGTGTTTAGGAAAAAAAAGTTAAGTGAACCACCTTAGGTGTACTACTTCTCTTAAGGTAAAAGGTGGGGTATGGCTTAAGTTGTGAAGGGCACTTGGCAATCCCCTCTCACCGTCTTCACTTAGTATTGTGACCACTTGGTCACGTTCCAAATGTTGCACTTGGAGTACACAACAAAAGGTACAAGGTTTAATGAAGAATAGGCAAGCTAGCACGTTACCCGGGTACAAAAGTGTGTTGCAAGCAACTTTGGGTGTGTGTTTCAAGAGGTCAATGAGCTGCTATGGATGTGACTTTTCTTGATCCTTGTAGTGGAGGTTTTTCTAGGTAGAAGGCTCAGGTCACATCCAAAAAGGCACGACCCAATGAGGCTGCAATGTCTTGTGAATAGGCTAGGTCAACACTTTTGAAAAGGAGAAATGACACTTTACCGCTTTGGGAAAGGTTTTTGGCTTTAGTGTTTGGACAATCTACTCGTGCCCTTGGTCTGATTTTTGTTGCCCTCAACAGATCAAATGTTGTTCTTCATGGGGCTCATAAGTGTTCTTCGTTTGGTTGTGTTTGGATTGAGGGGTGAAGCTCCAAAGTTGGGTTCTTGACCACTTTTGTGCGTGAAATCAAGCACCCGGTTTACTACCTCTGGAACGATTTTCTTTGCCTTGGTCAGAACGATCTACTCGGTGGAATTGGATGATTTTTGTTGCTGTAGAAAGATCAAGACCTGTACTTTACACTTTGTTCATATTGTTCTTGAAGATGGTGGTGTTTGGTAGGGCTAAAAAGGCTTGGCTTCCGGAATCTTGCTCGGTGCTGGTTCTCGGAACAAGGCACCGGTCCGGGTGAATGGTTGGTTTTTCCTTGGAACTTCCGAAGTGTAACTTAGGGAATTCCTTAGGCAACTTCCTCACCTTCAACCTTGTTTTAGTCCTACAAAAACTTCAAGCAATCATCTTGGTTAGACCAAAGAAACAAGGTAAAGAATAGGCTAGCTTTTGTTGGTTTTCAACAATGTTTTTGTCAAGTGTTCTTGCAAGAACTTTGCAAGGCACTTGGTTTTGGGTTTTCTAAGGTGAACAAAGGATGAACTCATTGAGATCTGATACCACTTGATGTAGGGAAATCCCTACAAGGCTCGGATCTAGAGTTCAAACCTTTCAAACATCAAGAACAAGTGTTCTAGATGTTATCCTAACTTGGAAACAAGCTTGGATGCAAAATAGAGATAGAAGTGAGATGAAAACAAATGGGATAAGTTCTTGAGTGATTCTTATTCACTCTTGCAAGCACCTTGGACTTAACCTCAACACAATGCAAGCCAACAAAAAGCAAACAAGCTATAACACAACACAACTAGGGGATATACCTCCTAGAGCACCATGAGTTTCCCTAATCAAGTTCATACAATAACAATCACACAAACAAGATATAATTGGGCAAGAGATAATGGTTGTTTTCAGTTGTTCAACCAACAAACCAAGGTGGCCTTCAAATGATAGAAAGGAGTCTATGCTCAACTTACAACTTGTGTGTTTTTAATCAATTCAAAGGCCCCTAAAAATGAGCTATCTCTTGGCTTTTATACCAAGTGAGAGCCGGCCCTTTGAACCTCATAAAGTTCACTTACTTAAGACCAAAATACCCTAAGAAATGTTTCATAACAAACATAAGGAAACTTGTGCAAAATGCACTTGAAAGTAACATAGCCGGCTAGAGGGTCTATCCGGGTATGTCCAAAAGTGAGCTCTTTGTAGCTTGACTTGGTCCAGAAATGACCAAGTGTTCTTCATGGAATTTGTGGAGAAGAGATACCTCTTTGACATGTCAAAAGAGTAGAGGCAATGGGCTTCATCTCCTGGTCCATATTGAGAGCTAAAGTGGCATGTATAACCTGATCTTTGATCCTCTTAGCCATGGCTCTTGTGATTGCTCTTTGAGGAGTTGATGATAGGGATGCTCCTGCATCAGCTTTGACAAAAGCGGACTAGATTAGTCTATGCAAAGACTGGCTTGAAGCCTAGCATGGAAAGCGAGTCTTGCTAAGGCATTGTTAAAGAAATAAAAGAAGAAAATAAAGACCCGAGTGATGAGTTGTGAAGACAGAAGGACAAGCTAAAGAGAAAAGAGTCGCTGTGAGCTAGTGGACCGCGCTTCAAACTCAAACAGAGTGTGCAAGTGATCATGTCCCAAAGAGAGAGTCCTACGGAGGAAACCTACACCAGCGCTGTAGGTTTTTGACCTTCGTTAAGAACGGATCATGTAGATTTGATCGGCTAAAACTTATAAAAGCATATCTCGATCAACTCGCTTAAGTATTTTGAAGATATAAAAGTTGAAAACACGTTTAAGCTAGTCTAAACTCCAAGATCAACACAACAAGCTAGTAAGATAGCGTGTTAGAGTTGCAGAAGAGGAGTTTAGATACAATAATTTGAACTTAAAATTGTTAGATAATAAGTCCGGCTCAATATGCACAAATTTTTCGCATGGTGGGAACCCTAGGCTTCTACCAAACCCGGGATAAAACTCACCACTAATTTGATTAATTAATCAAGAATAATTATAATGATTCGCAACACTCTCTCTCAACACAATCTACGTTCATCTCAATACAAGTGATGCTGTCTATTCTCAAGGTGTGTAGACGAACTCTCTAACCTCACTAGACGTGGCTAAGAGTAGCTTTCCTCTAGCTATGACTCTTACCAATTCGCTTCTTGCTTTCCCCTCTCAGCAAGTGAGGTTTATCCTAAACACTCATCTATACTCACTTTCTCTCTAATGTTTTCTAGATCTCTTGTGTTTCTCTCTGGGTTGCTCTCTCAGTTCAGCTCATGAGTTTGTGCACTAACAATGACCTATTGCACCTATTTATAGAATTCCTAAACTTATCCTCCAAGTAAAGAAAAACCTATAACAGAATGCAATGAAGAATGACACGCTGGCAATCAGTGTGATCATCCATTCCCAGAAACACCACTTGATTCCACGTGCTTTGTTCTTCTCTTGAGCAATAACTTTGTCCACGCTGGCAACTATGACTGCCTCTGAAGCGACTCTTGCACAAGCGCTTGATCATGCTTAGGAGTGTAAAGCAATTGTATATATGCACCCAGTGTATCATTTAAGCATGTAAAAGATTATCGGGAAATGCACATTTCATAATTAGGGACATAACACACTCACACTCAGCTTATAATGAATATATGGCGTATGTGCATAAGAGGGATACTGGCTTTTAGACAAAAATGAATACTTCCTATTGTGGAGTTTATCAAGGGAATAAGGAAGTGTTACATTAATGTTAGGCAAGGGACACCGTAGGAATGGATCATTTCTTAGGCATGTAATAAGGCAAGAAGACGATCACTATTCTCATTGAGTCACATAAGAAGAGCATGCATTTTGCCAAGACTATAAACAATAGCTTTCATACAATATACTACCTTAGCTTAGAGATGGACTTTTTTGAACCGGAACCAGCGGACCGGACCAGACCCGCCGGTTTTGGAACCGACCCGGAACCGGTGAAACTGGGTTGGGGCCGGTCCCGGTTCCTGTTTTTATGGAACCGAAACCGCCGGTCCATGTAACTGTCGGTTCCAAAAACGGTGGTTCCGGTCCCTGAACCGCCGGTTCCATGCGTAATTACTTAAAAAGAAAAGATAAATAGGGTTTAATTAAACTTTGAACAATGTATACTTTTAAGTTACTTCAACAAATTTATTTGTAAATTTAATTGTACTATAATTTACTTAAGTTTGTTGAATTAAATAAATTTATTTTCTTGAATTAAACTTTAAATTTAACAAATTAAAATTTGAATTAAACTTATTATAGACTTTGTATTTAAACTTATATTTAACTTTAACATTAAGTTTACTTTATAAAGTTATAAGTTTTCTACATTTTTTATATGTTCCTTTCAAATTAAGTTTATTTTGTTGAATTAAACTTTGAATTTAACAAATTATAGTTTGAATTAAAATAACTTAACAAAGTTTACTTAAGTTTACTTTGAATTTAACAAATTAAAATTTGAATTAAACTATGTTGCACGGACACGGATACGAGGACACGGACACGGCAGGACACGGGGACACGAAAAAGTAAAAGTATAGAAAAATAGGACACGGCAGGACACAGCATAATAAATTATATATTTATATAAATACATTATTGAAAATAATGATATTTAATTTATAAAAATAATTAATAGTAAAAACTAATTATTAATGAAATTATGTAATCGCACGGAGGATGCTTGTAACGTTAAATCACGTCTTTGTGTTGGATTTTATAGGATTCACATTACATATATAACCAAAATTAGGTAAATCAAGCCGAACAAAGAGGTTGGATGGTTTTTAATAAATTGACGGTATTATGAGGCTAGATATCGACGATATAGGGAGCAAAAAGTGGATAATAACATTAAAAAGATCAAGGCAAATTGTTACAAGATGTGTCCGGGTGTGTCTAAGGTGTGCCCGAGGTGTGTCCGGTTTTGTTGACCGTGTCTTGACCGTGTCCGAGATGTGTCCAAGCGTGTCCATGCGTGTCCAAGTGTGTCCGTGTGTCCTACATGTGTCGGACACGGACACGTCTCTCTCCTAGACGTGTCCGTGCTTCATATGAATTAAACTTATTATAAATTTTGTATTTAAAATTATATTTAACTTTGTATTTACATTTAAGTTTACTTTATAAACATATAAACTTTAGTTGATACAAAGTATGTTGAATTTAACATATACAATTTGTTGAATTAAGTTTACTTTATAAAGTTATAAAGTTATAAGTTTGCTAAATATTTTATATGTTCCTTTCAAATTAAGTTTATTTTCTTAAATTAAACTTTGTTGAATTAAGTTTACTTTATAAAGTTATAAAGTTATAAGTTTGCTAAATATTTTATATGTTCCTTTCAAATTAAGTTTATTTTCTTAAATTAAACTTTGAATTTAACAAATCATACTTTGAATTTAAATAACTTAATAAAGTTTCCTTAAATTTACTTTGAATTTAACTTATAAACTTTGTATTTAAACTTATATTTAACACAAAAATTTAACTTTAAGTTTACTTTATAAACTTAAACTTTAGTTGATACAAAGTATGTTGAATTTAACTTATAAAATTTGTTGAATTAAGTTTACTTTATAAAATTATAAGTTTACCAAAAATTTTACATGTTCCTTTCAAATTAAGTTTAATTTGTTGAATTAAACTTTCAATTTAACAAATTATAGTTTGAATTAAAATAAATTAATAAAGTTTACTTAAGTTTACTTTGAATTTAACAAATTAAACTTTGAATTTAAACTTATTATAAACTTTGTATTTAATCTTATATTTAACTTTGTATTTATATTTAAGTTTACTTTATAAACATATAAACTTTAGTTGATAAAAAGTATGTTGAGTTTAACTTATAAATTTGTTGAATTAAGTTTACTTTATAAGTTATAAGTTTACTAATTTTTTTATATGTTCCTTTCAAGTTAAGTTTAGTTCGTTGATTTAAGTTTATTTTGAAGTAAAGTTTTAAATTAAGTTTATTTTGTTGAATTAAGTTTAAATTGAAGTTTACTTTGAAATAAAGTTTTAAAACTCCTTTGGAATATATCGGGTCCGACCAACCTCACCGCATGCGTGTTGTGCGGATTCAGATTGGAAAAAAACCTTTTATTCTTGAGTACGACTACGAGTGAGTTTCCAAGTTGTACTTCTCATCGTTTGTCGAATAAATGTTAATAACAAAGTAAGAAAAAAAATTCGGACTCGCACTTAACATTTACTTACTTATTAAGTTGCCTACGTATCCTCTCGGGTTAGAGGAATCAAAGCCCACGTAGTTCTCTTACCTCTTAATGGTTGGACCCGCTTAGCTACACCTATGCATTGCCCGAGCCGGAGCCTCTGTCACCATCGGAAGAATCGGTGCATATTGTTGAAGCATCTCCAATCTATTCGTCGTTGGAGTAATCGGTGTTGTCGATGTTAACTTGATTTCTTATTTCGGCCTTCTTCCAATTACAAATGCACACTTGCGTCTCTAATGACTCTAGAGCCAATGCACTTCTCTTCTCGTTGAGGATGTGGCGTCCTTGACTAAAGGCTTGTTCTACCACCAGCGTTGAAGGGGGGACGACAAGTACTTGACTCGCTATCTTGTACATTGTAGAGAAAGCGCTCCTATGCTTCGTCCACTAAGTCAAAACATCTAGATCTTGAATGTTAGGAAATTGAAATTCCGTGTTATAATATAAGTCGATTTCCGCACTTGAAACCGTTGACCTTGGACGTTTTTCAAAAAAATTAGATCTAAAGTTATACATAAATGATGTACTACTACTAGGAGGAGGAGTAGGAGGTAGTTCCGATGTGGCGCCTTCAATAAAATGAGAGAATAATGGCTCCAAATTTTCTCTTGTTTTAGAGACTATCTCAGATACTTTTTTTTCGACATCTAATATGTCACCAACACAAAAAATAATAGTTCTCTAACATAAACCTTAAAACTCCTAATTTAAACCTAGGATCCATAACACAAGCAACAAGAAAGATATCGGGGATTTCACTATAATATTGTAACCATTTGCTTTTCATTCCCGAGACAGGCCCAAGTAGTGATGGAATTTAGACCGTCTCGGTCAAAACAAACATTACATTATTAGCACTATAACAAACTCATTAGCACTAGGTCTATGTACATTACTAAATGTAAGAGTAGCATCGTTACAACATTTTTAAAATGTAGCAATTTTAGTACATGCAAACTAATCTTGATCGGAAAAATAATCCAAATTTGTAATGTATTGACTTGCAAAAGACTTTAAAATGTCTTTGTAGTTAACACATTCACAAAGTAATTTGTAAGTGGAGTTCCATCGAGTACCAACGTATTTTGAAAAACATTTGGGTGGTACTCTATTGTCTTCACAAAATTTCATCCAATCCTTTGTAACCTTACTATGGTTCCAAATATATCGGACAATATTTTTTATGGGTTCAATATGGTCTTCCATAGCCGACAAACCATATTGAACACACAAATTTAAAACATGACAAGCACATCGAATATGAAAAAATTTACCGCCAAATAGAGGTTGACAAGAACGTCTCAAACCTCTCAAAGATGCGGTGTTGACCGATGCACTGTCAAATCCAATAGAAAAAACTCTATTGAGAAACCTATATTCCTCTAAACTAGACGAATAATTCTAGCAATGTTTGCGTCGTTATGAGAATCATTAAATTATCTAAACGACAAAACACACTTTTGCATGACAAAGTTCGAATCAATAAAATGGCATGTAATACCCATGTAAGAATTAAGTTGTTGATGATCACTCCATATATTACTACATATGAAAACATGCAAATCACTGTTTGAAAAATAACTAACTAATTTGGCTTTATGTCTCTTATAACACCTAAGAATGTTTTTCTTATTTGTTTTCATTCCTATCTTTTCATATGAAGGTTGTGCTTCGGCCATAATTTCATTAAATCCTAAATTCTCACTAAGTTGAAATGCATAATGATCATAACATGTGGCTTCGGCAATTACATTACTAATTCTATCATGATTATAAGCATAAAGAGTGTTGGAAAGATGCAAACCCTTGCGAAATTTGTTGTTGCCCTCGTAGCATTCCGATCTTATCGAGGTGTCTTGCCTTCATGTGTTTAATCATTGTGTCGTATCCACCGCCAAGTTTCCGTACATATTTGGCCAGACAATGCCTACAAAAAACATCAATTTTACCATTAGCAATTTTCGTTCCTTTAGTAAAATGTTTAATAAAAATTTCTGAAATGAGCCGTTTTGTGAGGGTGTAGGTGTTGGTAATGGTGTAGGTGGTGTAGCATCATCACCAACACTACCCTCACTCGTTGCAATATTCTCGATATGTTCACTATCTTGAGTTCTCATGTCGTTAACGTTAGTGGTTGACATAATTAAGTAAGGATATATATAAAACAATATTAAGAACAATATAAGAACAATATTAAGAACAAATGCAAGAATATGAAAATGAGAAATGGAGAGATGATGTGGATTAGAGAATTCTTGATTGTTTGAGACTTGATAGTAGATTATAGAGAGAGAAGAGAGATGATTTGATTGTGTGATTTGGAGTGGAGGATTAATGGGTAGTTATAAGATTTAATTAGATTTTTTAAGCATTAAAAACAATCTAAAATGGGCTAAAGCTAGAAAACTAGCCGTTGAACAGGCGATTAAACCGGCGGTTCGTCCCAACGGCTAGTTTTTTAGATTTGGAGCTGAAATGAACGTTGGAACCGGCGTTTCTGTCGGTTCAACCGGCCGAACCGCCGGTCCAACGGCTAGTTTTTTTTTAAAACTAGCCGTTGGATATGGAACCGCCGGTTTTTTCTTTAAAAAATATTTTTTTTAAGAAAGTAGCTGTTACCACTATGTTAAAAAAATAAAAAATTGCCTATAAATATCACAATTTCTACATTCTCATTCTTCACCAACCACATTCTCAATTTTCCTTCACAAGAATCACAAATTGGAAACACATTGTCTCTAATTATTGCAAATGGAGGGCCCTTCGGATGCTTTTATGCGTCAATTTCAAATTGAAAATACTGTTTTACAGTGCATTACACTAGAGGTAACGAAAATGATTGTCGAAGAATAGGTTTTGCACCCGTATCTTGTAATTATTGTCCGCTGAGGTATGAATGGAAGATCGGTAGCGGAACCGGAACGTTAAGGAAGGATATAATGTGCAAATACCCCGACCGGTGGCAAGTTAGCGGTGGAAGCATGAGCACCCCCCAGCCCTAGCCCGAGGCCGAGCCGCAGGCGCAGGCGCCGGCACCGGCGGAATAATATTTGCATTTTAATATATTGTAGTTGTTTTGCATTGAATTAATTATATTTGCATTTTAATATTATTGTAGTTATTTTGTATTGAATGAATTATATTTTCATTTTAATATTTTATTTAATATTATTGTAGTTATTTTGTATTGAATGAATTATAAAGTTCGGTAGATACGTACTTATTACTTAGACGGCATTACATATAATATAACATAATAAAATATGATAATATATTTGTAAAATTGTAATATTTACTTATAAATTACAATATATGTAATTATATGAAAATATTTATTATAAACATCACAATAATTTACTTATAAATTTTACTTATTAATAATCAATTTTTTAAAAAAAATTAGATTTTTTTCAAAAGTCCCGGTTCGGAACCGGACAGGAACCGGAACCAGGGTTTCGGAACCGCCCAGAACCGGGTGGGAACCGTGGGTCCGGAACCGGAGGTTCTCTGGTTCATAGGTGTAGCCGCTCCCTGTTCCATTTTTTTATTTCCATGAACCATACCCACCTCTACCTTATCTAAATTGGCTTGTAAAAAGATAACCATGAAAGTCAAGCAAGAAAGCAACACATTCCAACTAAAGTTCCCAGAGTAGAATTAAAAAGCATAATTCATAGTCAAAGTATAGGAGAAACTCACAGTGCATCTCTTGTTTCAGTTAATATAGTAAGAAAGAAACCCACAAAAGCTTAAGGCGTTGGAAGATATCCATGCAGAGCACCTTATAGAGATAGATTGGAGTTTCGCTCTTCTGGAAGTATTAGTTATATTTCAGCGAGTTGAATAATAGAATCGCTTGAAGTCTTTAGAGACTCGCTTGAAATATCTGAGTCTCGCTTTGAAATAATAAATGTCGCTTAATCACTGAGTTATACTTGCTTTGAATAAAGCTAATACTATACCACACGATGTACACCTCCTACAAGAAAAGAATGAAAGAGATGTGTATTAATCATTGAAGCACGGTTGATTTCTTCACTTCAGTCCTGAAAGAGATAGAGAACTCCTCCTTGTTTGTGAAATGAGAGTAGCTTAAGATATGACGATGTGCCATCTACTCTTCATTGCAACCTGCAAGATAAGATCAAGCTTTGGATACCCAACAAAGTTTTGACTTCGTAGGGCAGTTAGCACTGGTGACTCCAGAACTGGAAGGTAGAACGTTCATCTTCACAGCTTTGGAAACTCGCTCATAATAGATGTCATCATTAAGATCTAGCACTTGGTGAGGCTTACCTTTGGAAGGTAAAACTTGTTGTGTCGTATCTTGTCCTTGCTTGTCTTTTGAGGGCCTAGTACGTATACACTGAGTCTTAGATGACTTGCTCTAGTCAAGCTTGTCTTTCTCAAGACTCGCTTGATTGAGCTGGCCCTTGGATTTAGTCTCAATAGAATTATAGGTCCTTTATTTAAGCGATTTTAGACGCTCACACTCATGGTTCGAGTGACCATTGTTCCCGTAGTAAGTACAATAATGATTATATCGAATATAACCATATTTGCCTTTACCAGGGCCAAATGGTTCTCGTTGGGTAGGAAGCTGAGTGTTCGGAGGAGATTGTGCTTGTTTGATATACATGCTATGCGCTTTCTCTCCGTGAAACCATTGTTTGTCCTGAGCTGGTCTCTTCTCTAGAACATTCACTTGGCTTTGTAAATATGAGTTTTTGGCTCTGCAAGAGTGAAGTTCCTTGTCTAGCTTAATGATTTTATCATTGTAGCTCAATAGATAGAGAAGGGCCCTGAGTCGGACAAATCATGATTATTGAAACCTAACCCTGGTCTAACTTTCACGAAAACTGTTTGATTAACAGTTTTAGCTTTCACAGACGCAACTAGATTATCTATCTTGGTTAGAGCTTCATTAATTATGTTCATAATAGTTGAGTTAGTGCTTTGGACATAAGCTAAACCATTGCCATTACAAAGCTCGCAGAATTTGGTAAGAAGGGCTGGATTTGTAGACAATTATTTTCATTTAACTCCACTACTTGTACTCTTAGATCACAAAGTTCTTTTTGTTGAGTTCTATCCTTAGCACAAACAACTTCACGATCCAAGACAAACTCACTTAAGAGATCAACAAGAGTTTTCTTAGGAAGGAGCTCAAAGTCTAAAGAGTCTACCTCAATGTCGTCCTCAACTTCGGAGTCTTCGGCGATTATTAGGAAAGTATCTTTTGTTACTTGGCAATTTTGTTCATCGTCCGAATCTCCCCATAAGACCTTCTTAGATAGAGACTTTGCCTTCGTTCACTCCTTGGTTTGTATGCCCATGACATAGGCAATTGAAGCATACCGAGTCGGAGCTGGAACTTGAACTTGAATCTGGATGTAGAACACCATTGGCTATGTTGCAAAGTGTTGCCGGTTGTTCTTCGGTTTTTAAATTGCCTTGTTCCTTGAATATTTTTCTTGACTAATATTATAACAAGAGCAATTTCCCTGTTCTCCATGATTCAAAATTAGGGAGAAAGAGAGATATAAGAATCAATGCATATGAGCAACCTGAGCACTGATACCAATTGTAGATTTTTAACCTTTGTTAAGAATGGATCAAGTATCTTGATAGGCTAACACTTATAAAAGAGTAGCTCGATCAACTCGCTTAAGTGTTTTCAAGATATAAAAGTTGAAAACACGTTTAAGCTAGTCTAAACTCCAAGATAAACACAACAAGTTAAGTAAGCTAGTGTGTTATAGTTGCGAAAAAGGAGTTTAGCTACAATACTTTGAACTTAGAACTGCTAAATAAAAAGTTCGACTCAATATGCACAGATTTTTCCCAAGGTGAGAACCCTAGGCTTCTACCATGCCCGGGATAAAACTCACCACTAATAGATTATATTAATCAAGAGTAATTACAATGATTCGTAACACTCTCTCTCAACACAAGCTACGTTCAACTCAATACAAGTGATCCTCTCAACTCTCAAGGTGTGTAGACGAACTCTCTAACCTCACGCGACCTTGGCTAAGAGTACCTTTCCTCTAGATACGACTCTTACCAATTCACTTCTTGCTTTCTCCTCTCAGCAAGTGAGGTTTACCCTACACACTCAGGTGTACTCACTTTCTCTCTACAGTTTTCTAGACCTCTTGTGTTTCTCTCTAGGTTTCTCTCTAAGTTCAGCTCATGAGTTTGTGCATTAACAATCACCTATTGCACCTATTTATAGAATTCCTAAACTTATCCTCCAAGAAAAAAACCTATAACAGAATGCAATGAAGAATGACATGCTGGAAATCTGTGTATCATTCCGTCCCGGAAACACCACATGATTCCACACGCTTTGTTCTTCTCTTGAGCAACAACTTTGTCCACACTGGCAATCCTCTCCACACCACTAGCGTGTCTCTAATTCATCCAGCTTTGCAATCCCCGTTCATCACTATCCATAGGTAGAAATCGCACATTCTCCTATCCTTAGATTCTCAACCTTCCCTTCACTGCGCCCGAATCTTCTACTAGCTGGTGCAGGATTCCATCGGACACTCTTCTCATACTGGATTCACTTGTATACTTCACTATGAGTTGAAGCTCGATCCACTAGCTCGCAACGACTCTCTTCGCTCTTAGCTAGTCCTTCGGTCTTCACAACTCATCACCTGGGCTTTTAATTTCTTCACTCTTTATTTAACACTGCCTTTGCGAGATTCGCTTTCCCCGCTAGGCTCAAAGCTAGTATCTAGCTTGTCCGCTTGTGTCAAAGCTACTCTCCTAACTCCTCGAGCAATACTTCGAAAGCTTATATCACATGATGGACATCAAATGATATGTTTATCATCATCAAAAACAAGCAGAACGTTTAAGCTACTCAAGATTAAACTAATAAGCGCGTAGAGTATTCGGGCGTATAGAAGGGAAAGCCGAGAAGCTAAGGATAGGGGAATGTGTGATTCTTACCTATGGATAGTGATGAACGGGGATCGCCAAGCTAGATGAATGAAGGAAGCGCAAGTGGTGTGGAGAGGATTTCCAACGTGGACAAAACGGTTACTCAAGAGAAGAAGCACAAATGCGTGTGGAATCGTTTATACGCTCCAAGGAAGGATAGGATCGGTCACACAGATTGCCAACATGGACCTCTTCATTTCCATAGATTATAGGATTTTCTTTACTTGGAAAATAAGTTTAGAAATGATATAAATGTGTGCAATAGGTGATGTTAGGCACACGAGCTGAGAAGAGAAAAAGAGAGCTAAAGGCTTTTGAGAGAAAGTTAGAGAGCTGAATGCTTAGGGCAAACCTTGCTTGCTGAGAGGAGAACGCAAGAGCGAATTGGTAAAATTGTTAGCTAGAGGAAAGATACTCTTAGCCCAGGTCACGTGAGGTTAGTGTGTGGTATAAATCATCTTGAGAGTGGAAATGATCACTTGGATTGAGCTGAACGTAGATCGTGTTGAGAGAGAGTGTTACGAATTGTTGTAATTACTCTTTAATATAATCTAATAGTGGTGATTTTTATCTCGAGCTTAGTAGAAGCTTAGGGTTCTTGCCTTGGGAAAATCTGTGCATTTGATCTGAACTTATCATCTAACAATTTTAAGTTCATAGTATTGTAGCTAATCCCCCCTTCCGCAACTCGAACACACTAGCTTACTAGCTTGTTGTGTTCATCTTGGAGATTATACTAGCTTAAACGTGTTTTCAACTTTCATATCTTTAAATCACTTAAGCGTGTTGATCGAACTACTATTTTATAAGTGTTAGCCGATCAAAGCTACGTGATCCGTTCTTAGAGAAAGGTCAAAACCTACAATTGGTATCAGAGCTTTGGACGCTCATTTTCGTTGATTCCTACTATCTAGTGTGAATCATGGGCAATGACAAAAACGTTTTCAACCCAGGAATATCTTTAGCTAGGCCTCATATCTTAGCTGAGGGTGAACTAGACTGGTGACTCACTATGACTAGAAACTATATCCAACAAACTGACTATCAATGTTGGAGGATTATTGACAAAGGTGAAGAAACACTCAAGGATGAAACAGACACATATAAATGGGGAACAATGGAGTATTCTACACTAGAAAAGAATGCAAAGGTGAAGCAACTCATATTAAATTCTCTCTCTTGAAAGGACATTGACAAAATCATGTCACTGCCCACAACGAAGCTCAAGTGGAACGCTATCATGATATGCACATTGGTAGTGATGATAAGAAGAACAATAGTCGATTCGAGCTCCAAAGGGAATTCCACTCGCTTTAAAATAGGTGAAACCGAGTCTGTTTCAGACTATCATTCTAGGTTCCAGGTTCTATGTGACTAGATGTCCTCTGCAGGACTGAAGGTACAACCCTGGGAACTCTCTTTAGCTTTTATCCATGGTGTTAATGCTAAATTTGATACAAATAAACGTATACTTTTGATAACAAAAGAAAATAAAAGACTTGCATGTATCTATACTTGTTGGAAGACTAAGAATAAAAGAAACTGAGGATCAAAAAGAGTCGCTAGCATCGAAGGAATCCCAAGGAGTAGCTCTCAAGCTCACCCGCGTTCTTCAGAAGGTGGAAGACAACGATGAATCTGATAATGAAGAAGACCAGGAAATAGCAATAATGACCAAGCTCGTTAGAAAGTTTTTCAAGAAGAAAAAATGGCTTAACAAGAAAAGATTACAAGCCAAAAGACCTCAAGCATGTCACATGCTACAACTGCTCAGGTCAAGGCCATTTTGCCAAGGGTTGCACAAGTGCAAAGGTGGATGCTAAAGAAGAACCAAGAGGATCTGAAACACCACATAGAAAGGCATTTGTCACCTTATGGTGCGATTCGGATGATGTGCTAGACGTTGGAGAAGCACCAAATAAGTGCTTATTCGTCACCGAAGATCTCGAGCTTGAACCTGAATTTGAGGTCAGTCTTCTTCAACTTAACTCTCCTCTACACCCCTTCTGTTTGAATCTGAGGATGTACTCGATTGAACGATTCTATCTGAAGACAAGCCTGATCTGAGTGATTCTAATCCTCACTGTATGTTATGACTATATCTGAGGAAGAGCTAGATCAAGTGAGTCTTGAGAAATACAAGGTTAACCCGAGCGTGTCTTCTAGGACTCAGCATGTACGTACTAGGCCCTCAAAAGCCAAGCATGGACAAGCGAAAGCACAACGAGTGTTACCTTCCAAAGGTAAACCTCACTAAGTGCTAGATCTGAATGATGATATCTATTATGAGTGTGTTCCTAGAACTGTGAAGATGAAAGTTCTACCTTTTCAGTTTTTGAATCGCGAGCTTTAACATTCCTACTAAGTCAACACTTCGTTGGAAAGAAAATTCTGTATTCTATCTTGGAGGTTGGAATGAAGAGTAGAAGGCACAAAATCGTATCTTAAACTACTCTTATTTCACAAATAAGGAGGAGCTTTCTATCTCCTTCAGGGATGAACCGAAGAAATAAAGCGTGCCTCAATGACTAATACACATCTCTTTCATTCTTATCTTAGAGGGGATGTACATCTATGTGGTAATAATTAGCTTTTGGGCTTGCTTAACTACGGTGGTTGCTTAATGAGGAAGGTAATCTATTTCGGCTATGAAAAGTGAGGTCTAGACAATTAGTCTAGTGATCTAGTATAATTAGATTCAACAAGGCTACGTGGCTCAGTGATCCAGTATAAATGGATTCAGAAAAGCCACACTTAGACTTCAAAGCGCATCTAAGTAGCTGGCAACGCATCTCTTGTAGTCGTTACAGCGAGTATCTTGCAGGCCATGTGTCACTTGGTAAAGTGATTCTCAGAAAAGCAAGTCTGCATGTATCCATTGAAAAGCTTCAGATATTATAGCGTTTTGGATCTATCCATTGGAGTTAGTCGTTGCGTGATTTCAGCGATTCGTTTTGATGGTGAAATCTTACAGAGGAAGGAAGCCGCTCCACTATATAAACACGGGTATGCATTCATGATAACCTTTACCGTGTTCATTCCCTCCTTTCTGTGCTCAGTGCTATCATCATTCACTGCCTTTCTCTCTATCTCGCTACTACTCACTCTCACCTCCTCAGAAAGCCTAACTTGCTAAACCTAAAAGAACAAAAGCTCACAGACTAAAATGGCCGACCAATCACCCCTCGCCAATCTCTCCAAGAAGAGCTTCTAGAAGAGCTCTACCGCAATAAAAGGATCGATCTAGAAGAGATTGTACAATGTCGCCAGTTAACTGCTCAGACATCCACATCTCCGCCAACTACACCGAAATCCATGGTGGCTGGATCTCCGTCAGCTAAGACTCCAGGACACACCGTCTGACCAAGAGCAAGTCTCTCCTAAGGTCTCTACAGACACAACCGGTGAACAGGGCAAAGAGCTAGTG